>NC_057814.1:452854530-452867298 GCF_018294505.1 Triticum aestivum
GGCACTGTTGCCACTCCGCCCCTGGCGTCAGCACAAGTAGGCAGGGCCCTGCTCCCACGATGGCTTGACGGTATGGCCCGGGGACGACGGTTAGAGCCCCACCAGTCGGATCCGAGGGAGGTCGGCCTCCAGCAGTCGGCCAGCCCCTTCCTCGGACCCCACGCGCCATTAACCAGACGAGACGCGGAGTGGCTACAGTAATCGCCCGCCAGGCGGCAGGGGCTGTAGCCACACTCTCCTGAGCAAGCCTGCGTCATTAACATCACGGCTACAATGATCAGCAGCCGACAGGACCCGTGAGCGGCGGAGGCGGCCTGTCGGCCCCGTACCAGACCAGTCGGCGGGGCCCACCAGGCGGCGGGCCCCAGCAGCCGGCGGAGAAGCCGGCAACCAGAGAGACTGACAGCTGGGTCCTACGCCTGGCCGGATTACTATTGTACCCCTGGGGGGTAGGCCTATATAAACCCCCAGGGCACCCATGCAAAGGGTTCCCAACCTGTTAGAACTAGACCAGCCCATAGAGAAAGGAGAGAGCTAGCCTTGCCTTCTCCTACCTCTAGCATACAGCTCGAGGAGCACCATTGTATTCACTTGTGCCTTAGTGATCATGCGGAGACCCCACAGAGCAGGACTAGGGGTGTTATCTCCTAGAAGAGCCCCGAACCTGGGTAAAGTACGCCGGCGTTCTTGTCTACGCCTCATCCCGCTTCCAGGCACCGGCGACGTTCTACTCGCTCCCACCATGATAAGCCATCCATTGGCATATGTCGCACCCAACCCCCGACATTTGGCGCCCACCGTGGGGCGAGGTGCACCGTCGTCCGGAGACCTGTTCTGGACGGGAACCCTTTTCCTCCCTCGTGAGCGCGGCCAGCCCGGCACGCTAGACGAAGTCTGCGCCGACGCGCTCCACGGCGCGGAGATCACCTGCGCGGCGAGCTGCCTCGCCGATCTTGTTGGTGAGGTTCGCCTCTCTGACGAGCCCGCGTCTGATGCGGGCACCGACGGCCCTGAGAGCCGCCTCGTCAGCCTCCTCGATCAGCTCCACGTCACCAGTGAGCCTGCTGCGGACTTGGAATCTATTGGCTCCACCGACCCGATACTTGTCGACTCCGACACAGCGTCGCTTGACGAGTTCCCCACCAACGTGGTGGTCTACGACGAGCCGCCTCCTTATGCGGAGAGCGGCGAAAGCGTCGTCACGGAGGTGCTTGTCATCGGCCACAACGAGCACTTCGGCGGAGGTGCTCATGACCCGCTCGACGCGGCACTGCAAGACCTGACGGCGCCCATCCCGGAAGACGCCGACGCCGAGATGCTGGAAGCACGCCACGTCTAGCTCGTCGAGGGCGCCAAGAAGCTGGCCAGCATGAGACGCCTGCCGGAGGCCTACCAGCGCGAGATGGACCGCGCTGTGGGCGGCACGCCGGCTCCCGGGGGGCCCAGCCGCCTTGGCACGGTCCAGCAGCGCGGCGTGGCCATCGCCAACCTGTTCGGGGCAGATCGCCCTGTCTACGCCACGCCCGCGGAAAATATCTGAGCTGCCCAGGCGGCAGCAGAAGAGCTGGACAAGTTCGAGGGTGAAGAACGTCACCAGATGGCGGAGCGCGTCCAGCGGCTCCTCGACGCGGCTGCCGAGCAGCACGAGGCCGGCTGCCGCACTGAGGCGCCTCACCGGCAAAACGACGATCTGCCTCCTCGCCGAGATCAAGGCGCGACATCCCGGACGCCGACTGGTGGCGTCCGCGGAAGAAGAGACAAGGAACCGGCTGCCAGCCGTAGCCGGACTCGCATCACCATCGAGCGCGACCAAGATGGCCGCCCGAGAGCAGTGGAACGACGGGATGACTGTCCGCCTCCTCCCCCTCGCAGGGAAAGGCGCGTCACCCCGCCGCCTGTTGAACACCCGACGCTCGGTGACCGCCTCGGCCGCCGAGAAGGAATCGGAGAGAACGATGCCTGCCACCGGATCGACCGTCTCCACCGATCCTTGGCGCTAGAAGAGGAAGATGAGTTGGGTCCGCCTTGTTTCGGCCCCCGCATTCGAGACGAGCCCTTCCCCAAAGGGTTCACGCTCCCAAGAGACACGCCCAAATACACCGGCTCCGTGAAGCCGGAGGACTGGCTGGTCGACTACTCCACGGCCGTCAGCATAGCAAACGGCAACAAGCGCGTTGCTGTGAAGTACGTTCCGCTCATGCTCCAGGGCACGGCCCGGACATGGCTGAACAGTCTGAAGCCCCGCAGCATCAACAGCTGGGTCGACTTCACCGAAGCCTTCATCCGCAACTTCACCAGCACGTACAAGCGGCCGCCCAAACCTCGCCAGCTCTCCTTGTGCGTACAAGGCCCCAACGAGTCGACTCGCGACTACCTCACGCGCTGGGCTGAGCTCCGCAACTCGTGCGAAGGCGTGCACGAGGTGCAGGCCATCGAGTATTTCACCGCTGGGTGCCGAGAGGGCACCCTCCTCAAGCACCAACTTCTCTGCGACGAGCCGGCGACCCTCGACGAGCTGCTGATCATAGCAGATAAATATGCCACGGCCGACTCCTCCATGAAGGCAGAGATCCAAGTAGATGCATCTGGCAAAGTGGCCCCTCAAGCTCCACGAACCGCGGCTGGCGACACCAGTCGGCGCCAGCAACCAAGCGACAACAAGCGCAAGGCCATGCAGCCGGCTTCCACAAGCCAGCAGGTGGCGACAATCGAAGACCAGCAGCCGGAAGGGCAGCCTCCATCCAAGCGCCAGAAGGGCGGCAAGCCCAATTGGCTGTTGGCTTTCTCGTATGAGCAGACTCTTGACGCGCCCTGCAAATTTCACAGCGATGTGAAGCCGTCCAACCACACCACTCAGAAGTGCCATTGGCTCACCAGGATCGCCAAGGGTGACGGCCTTCTGCCTCCTCCGCCTGCTGGGCAGCCGCCTCCTCCTCCGCCCCAGCAGCCGGCAGTTCGACCAGTCGGAGCCATACAAGACGAGTACCCTAAAGAGCACGGAGCTTATGTCGTGTTCACCAGCATGGCCGACGATAAGCACAGCAGACGGCAATGACAGCAAGAAGTAAATGCAGTGGCATCAGAGACCCCCGAGTTCATGCATTGGTCCGAGAAGCCCATCAGCTTGAGCAGAGCTGACCACCCGGAAGTGATGCCCAATCCCGGCTCCTACGCCCTGGTTCTGGATGCCACCTTTGCCACTGATAGGCGAGCAGCTCGGTTTTCCCGAGTTCTGATAGATGGCGGCAGCAGCATCAACATCCTGTACAAAGATACCATGGAGAAGTTAGGAATCAAACAAAGGCAGCTTTAGTCCAGCCGGACTGTATTCCATGGCATAGTTCCTGGCCTTTCCTGCTCACCAATCGGCAAGATCCAGATAGACGTCCTCTTTGGAGACAAGGATCACTTCCGCCGAGAGCCAATCTGGTTTGAGGTGGTGGACCTCAAGAGCCCATACCATGCACTACTTGGCCGGCCTGCTCTGGCCAAGTTCATGGCGGTCCCCCACTATGCTTACCTCAAGATGAAGATGCCAAGTTCCAAGGGAATTCTGACCATAGCAGGGGATTACAAGAAGTCGTCCGCCTGCACAGCAGATAGCAGCCGGCTGGCCGAGTCCCTTGTGATCGCGGCCGAGAAGCGGCTCCTTGACCGAGTTGTGGCGATGGCGGGCAAGCAGCCGGAAATGTCACCCAACCCCAAGGAGTCGGAAGCCGAAGGCTCGTTCAAGCCAGCCAAAGAGACAAAGAAGATACCCTTGGACCCGGAGCATCCGGAGAAGTACGCTATCATAGGCCCAAACCTTGACAGCAAATAGGAAGGCGAGCTCGTTGATTTCCTCCGTGAGAATCGGGACATCTTTGCATGGTCACCCAAAGACATGCCGGGTGTTCCGACGGATTTCGCCAAACACAAGTTACATGTTCGGTCTGATGCCAAGCCGGTCAGGCAGCCCTTGCGCCGCCTGTCGGAAGAGAAGAGAAGAGTCGTTGGAGAAGAGATAGCCTGGCCGCTGGCAGCCGGCTTCATCATGGAAGTGTTCTTTCCAGAGTGGCTGGCCAATCCAGTCCTTGTGCTGAAGAAAAACAAGCAGTGGTGCATGTGTATTGATTACACCAGCCTGAACAAAGCCTGCCCCAAAGACCCATTTGCTTTGCCGAGAATTGACCAAGTGATAGACTCCACAGCCGTATGCGAGCTGCTAAGTTTTTTGAATGCATACTCAGGGTATCACAAGATCAAGCTAAACCCGGCCGATAGGCTGAAGACCACCTTCATCACACCATTTGGAGCCTTCTGCTACTTGACCATGACGTTCGGCTTGAGGAATGCCGGCGCCACGTTTCAACGTTGCATGCAGAAGTGCCACCTCAAACAACTCGGCAGAAATGCCCACGTTTATGTGGACGATGTTGTGGTGAAGACGGAGAAGCGTGGAACGCTGCTAGAAGACCTCAAAGAGACCTTTGAGAACTTGCACCAATTTCAAATCAAGCTCAACCAGGAGAAATGCGTCTTCGGAGTACCAGCCGGCCAGCTTCTTGGATTCCTGGTCTCAGAGCGCGGCATAGAGTGCAACCCTGTGAAGATCAAGGCCATCGAGAGGATGGAAGTGCCCAGCCGACTGCTCGACGTACAAAAGTTCACCGGCTGTTTGGCATCCATCAGCCGATTCATTAGTCGGCTGGGCGAGAAGGCTCTTCCCCTGTACCAGCTCATGAAGAAGACCACTCTTTCGAGTGGAACGACAAGGCGGATGAAGCTTTTCTCCAGCTCAAGAAGATGTTGACTACCCCACCTGTCCTGGCGGCTCCGACTCATCAGGAGCCCATGCTCCTCTATATCGCCGCCACCAGCCGAGTGGTCAGCACAGTCATAGTGGTAGAATGCAAGGAGGAAGGAAAGGCACTACCAGTCCAGAGACCGGTGTATTACCTGAGTGAAGTGCTGTCAGCCTCCAAAAAAAACTACCCCCACTATCAGAAGATGTGCTACGGCGTGCACTTTGCCGCCAAGAAATTGAAGCCGTACTTTCAAGAGCACCCAATCACTGTTGTCTGCACGGCTCCGCTTGCCGAGATCATTGGAAGCCGAGATGCCTCAGGCCGAGTGGCCAAATGGGCCATAGATTTGGCCCCTTACACCATCTACTACCAGCCTCGCACCGCCATCAAGTCACAGGCGCTGGCCGACTTCCTCGTCGACTGGGCCAAGACCCAGTACCTGCCACCAGCGCCGGACTCCACCCATTGGCAGATGCACTTTGATGGTTCCAAGATGCGTACCGGTTTGGGAGTCGGCATCGTCCTCACCTCTCCCAAAGGCGACAAGCTCAAATATGTGCTGCAAATTCATTTTGCCATCTCCAACAACGTCGCTGAATACGAGGCACTCATTCACGGGCTCCGGCTTGCCAAAGAGCTCGGCATTCGCCGGATCCTGTGCTATGGTGACTCTGACTTAGTGGTCCAACAGTCGTCAGGCGACTGGGACGCCAAAGATGCAAACATGGCGAGCTACCGCTTCCTCGTACAGCAACTCACTGGATATTTTGAAGGGTGCGAGTTTTGCCATGTGCCAAGAAATGACAATGAGCAAGCAGATGCCTTGGCACGAATCGGCTCCACCTGTCAAGCAATACCGACCGGCGTCGCCCTACAACGCCTCCTCAAGCCGTCTATCAAGCCGTCGCCAGAGTCAGATTCTATCTTCGTGCCGGCTCCTCCTGAAGCAGTCGGATCCGACTTGAGAGCTCCAGCAGCCGGCACGGGAATTCCAGCAGGCAGCTCGGGGGCTGCTGCAGCCGCACCCGTCCCGGGGACTTCAGAGCCCGGCCCGGGGACTGCAGCGGTCAGCCCGGGGACTTCAGAGCCCGGCCCGGGGACTGCGGCAGTCGGCCCGGGGACTTCATTGACCCAGCAAGCAGCAGCCGACTCCAACCCGCCGCCTCTCGGCCCAACCGCCCTCGTTCAAGTTGAAGTCCAGGCAGTTGAAGAAATCGCAGCACCTTCATGGGCCCAGCCCATCCTCAACTTCTTGGTAAACAAAGAGCTACCGACGGACGAGATCTCGGCCCGGCAAGTGCAACGCCGGGCAGCAGCATACACCATGGTCAAGAGAGAGCTTGTGAGGCGCAGTGTCACTGATGTCTACCAGCGCTGCGTGGAGCCGGAGCAAGGCCAAGCAATCCTCAAAGACATCCATCAAGGAGAATGTGGCCACCATGCGGCTTCAAGAGCACTTGTCGCCAAACCTTTCCGCCATGGTTTTTTCTGGCCGACTGCTCTAGAAGACGCCAAAGACTTGGTCCAGAAATGCAAAGGGTGCCAGAAGTTCCGTTCCAAGCCACATTAGCCAGCTTCTGCACTCAAGACTATCCCCATTGCCTGGCCCTTTGCTGTCTGGGGCCTGGACATGGTGGGACCATTCAAAACAACACGAGGTGGCATGACTCATCTGCTTGTCGCGGTGGACAAGTTCACCAAGTGGGTAGAAGCAAAAGCAATCAAGAAGCTGAATGGTCCGACTGCTGTGACTTTCATCTCCGACATCACCATCCGGTATGGCATACCACACAGCATCATCACCGACAATGGCACGAACTTTGCCAAAGGCGCCTTGGCCCGTTTCTGTGCGACGCAGGGCATCCGACTGGACCTAGCGTCTGTTGCCCATCCGCAGTCAAACGGCCAAGTAGAGCAAGCAAACGGCATCATCTTGTCCGGCATCAAGCCTCGACTGGTCGAGCCTCTGGAGCGTTCGGCCGGCTGCTGGCTCGACGAGCTGTCAGCCGTCCTCTGGAGCCTGCGCACAACTCTGAACAAGTCAACCGGCTTCACGCCTTTCTTCCTCGTGTACGGTGCCGAAGCCGTCATCCCAACGGACATAGAATTCAACTCCCCTCGAGTCACCATGTACACCGAAGAGGAGGCAGAAGAAGCACGTCAAGACGGCGTCGATCTACTGGAAGAGGGCCGGCTGTTGGCACTCAGCCGGTCCAGCACCTACCAGCAGAGCCTGCGCCAATACTACAACTGGAAGGTCAAGCCGAGATCTTTCCAAGAAGGAGACCTTGTGCTCCGGCTGATCCAGCGAACAGCCGGCCAGCACAAGCTCTCAGCGCCTTGGGAAGGCCCCTTCATCATCAGCAAACTGTTGGGCAACGACTCCTACTACCTGATCGATGCTCAGAAGCCTCGGGCGCGCAAGAGGGACGACTCCGGCAAGGAGACGGAGCGGCTATGGAATGCAAATCTCCTCTGAAGATTTTATAGTTGATGCAGTATGTACCACACTACCTTTTGTATTAAAGTACGAAGACTCCGGGTCCCCCGAGAAGAGCTCGGGGATTGCCCTCTTTTATCTATATGATAAGAATTATGCCTATGAGTATGTCATTTTCTCTATGCCGCTTGGCACCGGGTCCGACTAGTCGGCCCGGGGACTCGCCGCCTTGTACTATGAAATGCTTCCTGCAACCGGACAAGTAGTGTGTCGGCACTTAAGCCGTCTCCTGCTAGAAGCCACAGCTCGCAGAGCGACTGTTTGGCAGGCAGGACTAAGGCAGAAAGGGTGCCCACATGAAAAAGGCTAAGGACCCAAAGCATGTGCACAGTTCAGGCCGGCTTCCGGCCTCTTCGACCGACTGCTGAGCAGCCGGCCGGCCGGCTTCTACTTAACTTGCTAAAAAAACTCTAAAAACGGCTAAGTACTTGCCTTCCCGGAAGTAGCTAAGTACTTGACCCAGCCATAGTCCGTAGAGCGGCTTTTCGGCTGGCAAGACGGCAACCAAGGGAAGGCGGCAAAGGAAAGAAGCCAAAGAGCAACAAGCAAGAAAAGATAGAACTCGCAAAAATATTTTACATAGCAAAGGCCCTCGGCCAATATTCAACAAAAGTTTGAGATACACCCCCCAGGTGGAATTGTGCAAAATTAACAAGTTCGTCGAGACTGATAGATAGGTAAAGCAAAGATAAACTGGTGGCCTAGGGAGCGGCAGACGGGTTCGGTGGATCAGAGGAGTCGGCGGTGGCGGTTGGTGGAGTGGCCGGCTGGTCAGTCTCCGCTTGGTCGCCTCCAGTGGTAGCCGGCTCGGTTGGGCGTGGCTCGTTGCTGGAGGCGCGGTCGAGCTGAGGCTGGCCGTCTGCTCCGGCCTTTGGCGCCTCCTCTTCGCCTCCCTCCTCTGCCTCGCCTTCTTCCTCGCCGCTGGAGTCGATCACCTCCGTCGAGTCCTCGCCGTCTTCCAGGTTCAGCCCGAACCATTCTAGTGGCGCCTCGGCTCCGTTCTCAACCCGCTCCGGGACGAACATGCTGGTGTCAGTGTACGCGGCGATTGACGCCGCACGCTTGACGAGGTCATCTTCCACGACCGCCAACTCCTCCTGAGCCTCCAGCCGGAACGTGGCTAGCTGGGCTAGACTCAGCCCAGGGTAGTACGCCTTGACGAATCCCAAGGCCCGGCACGCTCCAGTCCGGGCCGAGGAGCCCTTCCAGGCCTCAAGACGGCCGGCCGCCACCTCCAGCCAGTCGGCAGTCCGACTGGAAGTGCGCGGTGCCAGCATGTCCGGCCACAGGGCGGCGATCGCCTGGGCACCGACACGCTGAAGCCGGTGCAGCATCCGGTGAGCCGGCCAAAGACGGGCCTCGATGCTCAGGATTTGCTCGCTAAGGGTTCGGGGAGCATCGGCGGCGATCTGTGTGCCGTCCGCCCTCTGTCCTTCGCGATCAGCTTCAATGGCCTGATTGGCGGCGTCCGAGTGACCAGGGAAGAAGTCTGCCAAGACAGAAAGCAAAGAGCCAAAGTTAGAGACGAGAAGCCGGCTCGACCAACAGCCGGTAGCTTAAAGAAGGAAAAGGAGGGAAGCTCACCATCGACTATGTCCTCGATCTCGTGAAAGCCGGAAGTCAGCATCGCCTCCTTGTCGGTCCAGGTGGAGCGTTCGATCGCAAACTCAGCAAGGAGGCTGGTCTCCTTGTCCTCCGCCTCCTTCTGGGCTTTTTTTAGAAGCTCCGCATGTTCCGCCAGTTGCGTGACAAGCCGGTCGCGCTCTTCAGGCAGCTTGCTGCGCTCCTCCTCCTTAGCGCGCATCGCAGTGTTGGCTTCACCCAGCTGCTGCTGCAAGGTGGCGTTGGCTTCTGCGGAGAAAGAAGAAGGAAAAGGTGTCAGTTGCCTACAGATAAGAAGTAGAGTCGTCGGGGAGATCCGGCCCGACTGCTCAGCAGTCGGCCCGAATCTCGGGGACTACAGCCCGCGGGTGCACCAGCGCGCCCCCGCGGAGAAAGGAGTCGTCAACAGAAAGAAGAATAGTCGCCGGGGAGATCCGGCCCGACTGCTCAGCAGTCGGCGCGAATCTCGGGGACTACAGCCCGCGGGTGCGCCAGCGCGCCCCCGCAGGAAAAGGAAGAAGACTTACTCTGGCTCTCCGACAAGTCAACAGCATGTTGATCCAACTCCTGGACCTTGGAATTAAAGGCGGCAGCACGAAGGTTATGATAGTCCTGCAGCAATGATATCAGCTCTCAGAGCCTGCTAGTTAAAGTTCTGCGCCGCCTGCCCAACAGCCGGCCCGGAACTCGGGGACTACACCCAGTGGGTGCGCTGACGCGCCCCCACGAAGCAATACAAGAGTTAAGAACGAAGAAGCAAGAAGCATACCCGGATGGCCTCTCGCGATGCCAGATACGCCTTGTTGCAGTTCTTGATGGCGTCGGCTTCAACGCGGAGTTTGGTTTGAACATCCAGCATCGCCTTGTTCAGAGGGCCCGTCCCGCCAACCCGCACCCACCCAGTGGGCGCGGCGCTGGTCACCTCGGTGTCCGGGATCGAGGAGCTCGCGGCGCCAGTCTCCAGCGGGCGTGGCGCCGAGGCCGCCTTTGCGAGTCGGCGGCGCGTCGGTGTGCCGGCCTCAGGAATCGGGCCCGTCACCAACTCGTTTCCAGTCGGCGGCACTGGCGGGTCCACCGGCTGCTCACCTTGCGCGCTCCCGGACGGCGGCGGTGGAGGCACAATCACGTCCGGCATGGCGACGTCGCCGCCGTCCCTCTCCATGATCGGGTGCTCGTCGCCGACTTCCCCAGTCTGCGCCACGAACTCCAGAGGTGGCGGCGCAGAGTTCAGGGGAGTGATGAATACCGCCGACTGGCGGTGTGCGGCCTCCTCGGCCTGCTTCTTCGCCGCGTCAGCTGCCTCGGCCTCCGCCAGTTTCTTGAGGGCGGCAGCCTCCGCCTTCTCTGCTTCCGCCTTCTCCAGGCGGGCGGCTTCCTGCTCCTCGCGTGCTTCCTGCGCATTCCGCTCCCTCGCCTCCCAGAGGTCGGCGGCCGGGTCAATCCACCGGGTGGTGGTGGAGGTCTCCGCCGACCCCACGTTTGAGGCGGCGGACGATTTCTCAAGAGACAGCGGAGCCCTAGATCAAGGGAAACAAAGTAAAGACACTCAGACAGAACCAACAAGGAAAAAATGAAGGCGTAGGAGGAAGGTAGTACTTACGTGGAAACCAGCTGCGGCTTCTTCACCTCCTTGTGGAAGTGGATGGCCTTCGCGGCCGCTTCGTCCCGCTTGGTCGCTGCGGCCGAGCCCTTGGGCTTCTTCGGCCGACTGCCGAACAAGCTCGGCGTGGCCCGGCGTTTCTTCGCGCCGCCTTGGGCATCCGGCGCGGCAGACGAGCTCGCGCCCGGCTGGCCGACTCCTGGCTGGAGGCGCGGGGCGACTTCCCCCGCGTCGTCGTCAGGCCAGTCCTCGAGGATGGCTCCGAGCCTCGAGCCGCCTATTTTGCCGCCTCCTCCCTCGGCGTCGTCCTCCAAGGCCGCCGCCCCCAAGTCGGGGTCGTCGACGTCGCTCTCCGCTCGGTCGGGGAGGAATTGGCGCTCCGGACCCGCGGCGCCGGCTGCCGGCTGGAGGAGGGGGCTCTGCTCAAAGGCCGATTGGTCAGGGCCGGCAGGCCGGACTCGGCAGCAAAGAGACAGAGAAAAAAGAAAGACAACTTACCATAGGTGGGGGGTTGGCGCGTGAATACGGCTCCTTGCGGAACCGCCACTCCTCCGTAATCTCGCAGTTCGCGAGGTAGTTCACCATGTGAGCTACCTCTGCGTGAGGCATCTCCTTGGTGCACAGCCGGCTTGGGTCCCGGTGCCCGCTCATCTGGATAATCATGTGAGGGCGGCTCTGGAGCGGGAGCACTCAGCGTGCCATGAAGGCGGACAGCAAGTCAGGCCCGGTCAGGCCCTCTGTCTGTGTCAACACTCGGAGTCGCGCGATGGCGACGGCTCCAGAAGGCGACAGCGTCCTGGCCCGGTACGACCAGTTGGGCCGCCTCCCAGCTGGCGGGCCGGCTTCATAAGCCGGCAAGTTGACCCAGTCGCCCTCCGGGAAGACGCTCTTCATATAGAAGTACGACCGCTACCACATCTTCACCGACTAGATCAGCGTGATGGGAGGAAATGGATTGTCGGCCGCCGACCTCCGCACCATGATGAACGCACCGCATTGGGCCGGCACACCCGCGACGAGGGTGCCGAGCTTGATGTAGAAGAACTCCCCCCAAAGCTCGATGGTGGGGAGGACGCCGAGGAAGCCTTCGCACAAGGTGACATAGGCGGACAGCAGCACCACCGTGTTCGGGGTGAGGTGGTGTGGCTAGAGACCGTAGAACTCGAGGAAGGACCGGAAGAAGCTGCTCGCCGGCAAGCCAAGGCCGCGCAGGCAGTGCGAGCGGAAGACGACCCGCTCGCCCTCCTCTGGCGCCGGTGAGATCTCCCCCTTCGGCGCGAGGCGGACCTTCACGTAGTCCTTGCCGGGCAGCCGCCGCGTCTGGCGGAGGAAATCAACGTGGTCGTCATGAACTTCGGAGCCGTCCCATGCTCCGGAGCGCGCCATAGGGGGCATGGGGTTGGAAGATGAGCTCATCGGAAACGAACCACCGCAGCGCTCAGCGTGGCTTGGAGGAAAGAATGGGGAGGAGGGACGCGCGTGCTCCGCCGCTCCCCCCTCCTCCCCCTACTTATAGGCCTACGGGCTGCGAAGCCGAGGGGGCGAGCGTGGGATTTACTGCACCCACGATCCCACGCCCCCCATGTTTATCGCGCGAGTTACTGCGCGCAGTAACTCCGCGGGAACCTCAACCGCCCACCTCGGCCGCAGCGGATCCGCTCGCGTGCCGAGGCGTGGTAGTGGCGGGCCCCGCCAGCAAGCGCGTCCCATCGCGAGCGTGGGCTGGCAGGCTGGCCCGGCCACTCGACGCTACGTGACATGCCCACAACGGGCGGCGGTCTGGAGGCTTAGCAAGCACGCCAATTGGTTCCCGCCGCCACGATCAAAGTTTGGATAAATCAGATTGGGCGAGGCCGACTCCTGCCAGTTGGCCCGGCAGAAGTCGGACGAAGCTTCCCCTCAAGCACTCGGAGAAAGAAACTGCTAAGGCTACTCGGCTGCTTAGCCGCGGCACCTCACCAGCTTCGGGGACTACTGTCGGAGTAATGGGCCACGGGTAGGCTAACCCGAGACCCATAACCTTTCAAGACATCGGGGCAGGCTGCGCCCCTCAAAGCGCTAAGACGAAGTGCCGCCTTCTGGTGGCCGGTTGGAGGCATAGCCGGCTGCCCGAAGACGGCCGAGTCCGAGAAGCCGGCATCAAGGCGAGCCGACTCCTAGTGGGCGGCTTCCAGAGAAGCCGGCCCCTAGCAGTCGGCCCGTGGCACCAATGAAGCCTGCGCCCTCATCAAGAAAGACAAGATAGGGAGTGGATACAGCGTAGCCCATCCCCCCCCCCC
>NC_057814.1:452867625-452873104 GCF_018294505.1 Triticum aestivum
CACTCCGCCCCTGGCGTCAGCACAAGTAGGCGGGGCCCTGCTCCCACGATGGCCTGTCGGTACGGCCCGGGGACGACAGGCCCCACCGATCAGCGAGAGCCCAGAAGACGGCTAGAGCCCCACCAGTCGGATCCGAGGGAGGTCGGCCTCCAGCAGTCGGCCAGCCCCTTCCTCGGACCCCACGCGCCATTAACCAGACGAGACGCGGAGTGGCTACAGTAATCGTCCGCCAGGCGGCAGGGGCTGTAGCCACGCTCTCCTGACTAAGCCTCCATCATTAACATCACGGCTACAGTGATCAGCGGTCGACAGGACCCGTGAGCAGCGGAGGCGGCCTGTCGGCCCCGTACCAGACCAATCGACGAGGCCCGCCAGGCGGCGGGCCCTAGCAGCCGGCGGAGAAGCCGGCAACCGGAGAGACCGATAGCCGGGTCCTACACCCGGCCGGATTACTATTGTACCCCTGGGGCGTAGGCCTATATAAACCCCCCAGGGCACCCATGCAAAGGGTTCCCAACCTGTTAGAACTAGACCAGCCCATAGAGAAAGGAGAGAGCTAGCCTTGCCTTCTCCTACCTCTAGCATACAGCTCGAGGAGCACCATTGTATTCACTTGTGCCTTAGTGATCATGCGGAGACCCCGCAGAGCAGGACTAGGGGTGTTATCTCCTAGGAGAGCCCCGAACCTGGGTAAAGTACGCCGGCGTTCATGTCTACGCCTCATCCCGCTTACAGGCACCAGCGAAGTTCTACTCGCTCCCACCATGATAAGCCATCCATTGGCATATGTCGCACCCAACCCCCGACAATATGCTCGGAGGTTGGCTTAGTTGGGTTTTTTAGGACGAGTAACGCTACACCTACGTAGTCCCAGTAACGTAATTAACATAATGTGAAACGTGTGAGTTGTTGATTGTAGATTGGGGGAGGGAGGGGCCCACCACCATGAAAATCAGGGGAGGAGAGAGAGAGGCAATTTATGTTAACCCTTTCGTAGGTTCCCGTAGATGTAGAAAAATGTGAAATGAATGAATGTGCATTTGCAGATAAGGCCTTCCCTCGTTCATCCTTTTCTCCCACAAGATCTTGATCTTCCGTGCAACACACGGGCATCTTGCTAGTACTCCTACAATACACTATATTATTTTGAAAGTTCATATACACCGGCCGAGATTAATGCAAACACGATAGATTTTCATTACATTTCAAACTTTATAGGACAGAAAAATAAAAGAAATCCGACCCTAAACCTATTCTACGGCGGCGACCGACGTCCTCCATGTGCGATCTCCATGTACGGGGGCGGGGTTCAAGACCCGTGAAGTGAAGGTGTGGTCTCCGGCGAGGAAAAGTAGAACACGGGAGACGGACCGGCCAGTTGGCACACCATGCCCTGCCGCCTCCCATGCCCTACTCATCCTCGGAGGAGTCCCCGACCTCGGCGGTGCCGGACTTTGGACGGCGGCAAGTAGGACGCATGGCTGACGGTTCTCCCGTTGTCGGCCGCCAGCGTGGCCACCGCTCGTGCGGCGACTTGAGCGAGGGCGGCGACCTCGAGCTCCATCCCCGAAGACAAGCTCTCCCGCAGAGCGTTCGCGCTTGCGGTCATGGCGGATGTGGTGCCAGGTAGGAGGACGATGCGCTATGGTGTGGAGGTTAGCTGGCGTTGCCGCTTTAAGTAGCGCATTCCGATGAGGCCAAGCGTCCTGGTGCGTCATTAAGTCGCCGGAGTTGGTTCCTCGGGCACTGAGCCTCTTAACGATGGCATACGGACGGACGGCAT
Organism: Triticum aestivum; assembly: GCF_018294505.1. Taxonomy (NCBI): domain Eukaryota; kingdom Viridiplantae; phylum Streptophyta; class Magnoliopsida; order Poales; family Poaceae; genus Triticum; species Triticum aestivum. The sequence continues at coordinate 452,869,409 of NC_057814.1, forward strand.
GAATGCGGGCAGCTAGCGCTGGCTGGGAACACACCGCACGATGGCGTGAGGGACGAGGGTTTTTGGTGTGCCAGGGTAGTCAGCTGCGGTCGTGGCAACGTTGAAGATGCCCTTTGCTCACATGCGATCGACGCATGTCATTGAAAAAGCAAGACGACCCGGCATGGTCTCAGGTCGTGAGGATGCAGTTGGCCGCGCTACACCACTCCGCGGACGCGTCCCGGCGCCCCGTGCATCCTCGACGAGCCGGGTGTTGGGGTGTCTTTGGATTGTGGCCAAAGTGCACCTTACCAAAATTTTGGTCATGACCCAAAGATTGGTCTTTGTTTGGATGGTTGCCATTTTTTTGAGGTTTTGTGTAACGCCCACGATGCGGCCATATCTCCCACATGTCGAGGCACGACTTAGAGGCATAACCGCATTATGGTTTTGTCGCAAGAAGGGTCATCTTCACACAATCCCATGTAATGAACAAGAATGGGATAACGAGAGTTGGCTTACAATCGCCACTTCACACAATACATAAATATAATTCATACATCATCCAAAATCCACACATAGACCGACTACGGTCAAAACCAAATGAAAATAAGATAATCCCAAATGCTAGATCCCCGATCGTCCCAACTGGGCTCCACTACTGATCATCAGGAAAAGAAACATAGTAACGACCACGTTCCTCATCGAACTCCCACTTGAGCTCGGTTGCGTCATCTGCACTGGCATCGTCGACACCTGCAACTGTATGGTAGAATCTGTGAGTCACGAGGACTCAGCAATCTCACACCCGCGAGATCAAGACTATTTAAGCTTATAGGAAAGGATGGTGTAATGAGGTGGAGCTGCAGCAGGCACTAAGCATATATGGTGGCTAACATACGCAAGTGAGAGCGAGAAGAGAAGCAACGCAACGGTCGCGAAGCTAGTAATGACCAAGAAGTGATCCTGAAACTACTTACGGTCATGCATAACTCAAACCGTGTTCACTTCCCGGACTCCGCCGAGAAGAGACCATCACGGCTACACACACGGTTGATGTATTTTAATTAAGTCAAGTGACAAGTTCTCTACAACCGGACATTAACAAATTCCCATATGCCTCATAACCGCGGGCAAGGCTTTCGAAAGATAATACCCTGCAGGGGTGTCCCAACTTAGCCCATTATAAGCTCTCACGGTCAACGAACGATAAACCTTCTCCCGGAAAGACCCGATCAGTCTCGGAATCCCGGTTTACAAGACATTTCGACAATGGTAAAACAAGACCAGCAAAGCCGCCCGAATGTGCCGACAAATCCCGATAGGAACTGCACATATCTCGTTCTTAGGGCACACCGGATGAACACTACGTACAACTAAAACCAATCCTCGAGTTTCCCCAAGGTGGCGCTGCAAGTGGCTCTAGTTTGGACCAGCACTCAGAGGAACACTGGCCCGGGGGTTTAAATAAAGATGACCCTCGGGCTCGCAAAAACCCAGGGGAAAAAGGCTTAGGTGGCAAATGGTAAAACCAAGGTTGGGCCTTGCTGGAGGAGTTTTATTCAAGGCGAACTGTCAAGGGGGTCCCATAAATCACCCAACCGCGTAAGGAACGCAAACTCAAGGAACATAATACCGGTATGACGGAAACTAGGGCGGCAAGAGTGGAACAAAACACCAGGCATGAGGCCAAGCCTTCCACCCTTTACCAAATATATAGATGCATTAATATAATAAGAGATATTGTGATATTCCAAAATAACCATGTTCCAACATGGAACAAACTTCAACTTCACCGGCAACTAGCAACGCTATAAGAAGGGCTGAGCAAAAGCGGTAACTTAGCCAAACAATGGTTTGCTAGGAAAGGATGGTTAGAGGCTTGACATGGCAATATGGGAGGCATGATATAGCAAGTGGTAGGTAGCGCAGCATGGCAATAGAGCGAACAACTAGCAAAGCAAAGATAGAAGTGATTTCGAGGGTATGGTCATCTTGCCTGCAAGGTTCTCAGAGTTGTCGAAAGCTTGATCCTCATATGCGTACTCGACAGGTTCCTCGTTCACGAACTCGTCTCCCAGCTCTACCCAAAACAAGAACACAAGAAATGGAACCACAATCAATCACGGGAGATGCACAAACAACATGATGCAATACATGAATGATATGCAAGATATGATATGCGATGCGTATGCGTGCTTCGGAAGAAAATTGATGAACAAGGCAGTAACTTGGCAAACCAAGCATGCCACTGGAAAGATGAGATGATTTCGGTTGAAATCGATATAAAGATCACCAGAAACGGATGCACGGTTTGCAAATGGCAAGCAAAACAAGAATGACACGATTCTGCGATTAACAGCATGATAGCACTTAGAATGCAACAAGTAACAATGCTACAACACTCCAACGTAGCAACAAAGCATATGACAGTAATCTACAGGAGATGCTTGACAAAAGATGAACACTGATCTACGGCTAGATCACAACACAACAGGCTCAAACAAGTATGGCAAAAGTGCAAAAGATAACAGGTTCTCTGAGCTACGGCTAGATCACAACACAACAACATCAGGTAACAATGTTCAGAGCACGAAATCAACATGCTACAGGACCTTAACACAGCAAAGAAAGGCATGACATGAATCTAATAAATGCATATGACAGAAGTCTCTTACTGATCATAAGCCAAAAAGAACCAGAAGATATGATGGCAACCATGTAAACATAGCAAGTTCCGTTAACAGGTTTCAGACTTAGCAGAAAACAGAGAATGACAGAAACAGACATTATGAGGGCATCTTGGTGAGCTTGATGCACTCACCGCAAGGTAATGCATAACACAACAAGCATACCTACAGCAAGATAGCATGTTTATGAAGCTATCCATGGCAAGAGCAAATACATAGCATGAAAGGAACAACTACAACAAGCTTGGTAAAATTGAATATCATGTTAACAATCTGCCAGAAATATTTTATAGCACAAGTAGAGCAAGATTAGGACATGCTATGGCACCCCATAATTTCAAACAGTGGTATGAATGGATAGAGCACAACTATATCTATAAAACATCCTTACTGAACATCACCAAAATAAGCATGGATCTGTCTGTAGCCACATGGATACATAGCAACAAAATATCAGCAGTCACAGACTTACCAAGTTCCTGAAAACAGAAACATCACGAAGCCTAGTTTGCATGCTTGTGCTAGTCACCACAGAGATCACACAAATACAGGGCATACACCTCTGTAAAGATGGCATGGCATACATCAAAACACATGTAGAGCTCATGCTCATAAGATGCAAACATCAATAGCAACAAAAATAACAAATCCTCAAGTTCTGATAAGTAATAGCAGTTAACAGCAACTAGCACTCTTGCACCAGAGATTTGGGCATCAAGATGGACTCACATGAAAATAGTGCAATGGAACAAAATGAAGATCATCTCGAGACGAACATTTCGATATATTACACGCATGAAACGGAGCTATATGCAGAGAGTTATGATGCGATGAACAGGGCAAGATATTGTAAAAAATTCGGGACAGAAATTTGGGAGATGTCAACCGTTGACTGAGATCTGGATCGGATCGGGCCGAGGCTTGCCGGCTCGGGCTCGCCGGAGCTCGGGGCGCGCGGGGCCGGAGTTGGCGCGGGGAGGAGCCGGCGTGAAGGAGGAAGAAGGGGCGCGGCCGGAGGAGGAGCGCG
>NC_057814.1:452873772-452883397 GCF_018294505.1 Triticum aestivum
CGTACGGCTGCCACGTGTTGGCCCCTGGTTGGCCGAGCGCGGCGGCGGGGAGGTGTCCGGTGGCGGCGGACGCGTCCGGCGGCGGCGGGGAGATTTTTCTAGGGTTTGATCTGTGAATATTTTCGGAGGGGGAGGAGTTTTATAGGTAGAGGGAGCTAGGAGAGTCCAAATGGAGCGCGGTTTTCGCCCACACGATCGTGATCGAACGACCTAGAGCATGGAAGTTAGAGGGGTTTTGGGCTGTTTGGAGGGGGGGTTTTCTGCAACACACAAAAGGACTTTGCGGTTACCCGGTTAACTGTTGGAGCATCAAACGACCTTCAAATGGCACGAAACATGACAGGTGGTCTACCGGTGGTATACCAAGGCCACTTGACAAGCCTCGGTCCATTCCAAGAATGTTTAACACCCGCTCACGAAAACAAGCAAGAGGGGTGCGCCGGAGGAGGTGGGAGTGCCGGATTGCAAAACGGACAACAGGGAAAATGCTCGGATGCAAAAGACGAACACGTATGCAAATGCAATGCACATGATGACATGATATGAAATGCATGACATGAAGAAAATGCAAAACGAAAGACAAAACCCGACCACGAAGGAAATATCATAACACAGCCGAAAATGGCAAGCGTTGGAGTTACAAATATGGAAAGTTACATCCGGGGTGTTACAACACTCCACCACTACGAGAGGATCTCGTCCCGAGATCTAGGACTGAAAGAACTCTAGATATTCGGAACGGAGGTGGTCCTCGCGTTCCCAGGTGGCTTCTCAGTCGGAATGGTGCGACCACTTCACTTTCAGGAATTTCATTGACTTGTTGCGAGTCTTGCGCTCAGTTTCTTCAAGAATAGCAACGGGGTGCTCATGATAAGACAGATCTTCTTGGAGGTCAATCTCTTCGAAGTTGATGGTGCGCTCGGGAGTCTTGAAGCACTTGCGAAGCTGTGACACGTGGAACACATCGTGCACGTTCGCGAAGTTGTAAGGAAGCTCAAGTTGATAGGCAAGCTCGCCTCTTTTGCCAATGATCTTGAAAGGACCCACGTATCTAGGGGCAAGCTTCCCTTTGATACTGAAGCGACGAGTGCCTTTCATTGGAGAGACGCGGAGGTAGAAATGGTCTCCGATCTCGAAAGCCAAGTCACGGTGCTTACTATCATAGTAACTCTTCTGGCGCGATTGCGCGGCTTTGAGATTTTCACGGATGACTTTACACACTTCTTCAGCCTCTGTGATTAAGTCATTGCCAAGAAGTTGGCGTTCACCAGTCTCTGACCAATTGAGAGGAGTACGGCACTTTCTGCCATAGAGAATCTCGAATGGGGCCTTGCCCGAACTCGCTTGGAAGCTGTTGTTGTAGGAGAATTCGGCATATGGAAGACAATCTTCCCATTTCATGCCAAAGGAAATGACACAAGCCCTGAGCATATCTTCAAGGATTTGATTGACTCGCTCGACTTGGCCAGTAGTTTGAGGATGGAAAGCTGTGCTGAAGCGAATGTTAGTGCCCATGGCCTTCTGGAAGGAGTCCCAGAACTTAGAAGTGAAGATGCTTCCACGATCTGAAGAAATCAATTGTGGAATGCCGTGCAAGGAGACAATCCTGGAGGTGTATAGCTCTGCCAACTGAGCTGCTCTGATGGATTCTTTGATTGGAAGAAAATGAGCCACTTTAGTGAGCTTGTCGATGACAACGAAGATAGCATCATTTCCACGCTTGGACTTGGGAAATCCAGTCACGAAGTCCATTTCGATATGATCAAACTTCCATTCTGGGATAGCAAGAGGTTGGAGGAGACCAGCTGGTCGTTGGTGTTCTGCTTTCACTCTTCGACAGACATCACATTCATTCACGAATTGAGCGATTTCTCGCTTCATTCGAGCCAATACGACTGCTTGAGGTCATGGTACATCTTCGTACTTCCAGGATGAATGGAAAGAAGAGAATTGTGCGCCTTGTTCATAATGACTTTCCTTAGATCACCTTTAGGAACCACAATCCGATCCTCGAAGAATAAAGTGCCTCTGTCATCAATGCGATAGCACTTGTATTTGGAAAGACCCTTGTCGATACCACGTTTCACCTTCTTCACCATGGTATCCAGGAGTTGTGCCTCACGAATCTGATCTTCCAAAGTAGGAGAGACTATGAGGTTGGCAAGAAATCCTTGAGGAACAACTTGGAGATTCAGCTTGCGGAAAGCTTCACAAAGATCCGGTTGGAATGGCTTGAGAATTAAGCTGTTGCAATAAGCCTTCCTGCTCAAAGCATCTGCAATGACATTGGCTTTGCCTGGAGTATATTCAATACTCGGATTGTACTCTTGAATCATTTCGACCCATCGAGTTTGCCTGAGGTTGAGGTTGGGCTGAGTGAAGATGTACTTGAGACTCTTGTGATCGGTGAATATGTCCACTTTTCTTCCCAACAAGAGATGTCTCCACGTTATTAATGCATGGACAACTGCCGCCAACTCAATATCGTGAGTGGGGTAGTTCTTTTCGTTGGGCTTCAACTGACGAGAGGTATAGGCCACAACTTTCTTCTCTTGCATTAACACAGCACCGAGACCTTGAAGAGAAGCATCACAGAAAACTTCGAAAGGCTTGGATTCGTCAGGAGGAGTCACGACAGGAGCTATGACGAGTTTCTCTTTGAGAGTGTTGAAAGCAACGTCACACTCAGGAGACAAGACATACTTCACATGCTTCTGGAGGAGGTTGAAAAGAGGCTTTGCAATCTTAGAGAAATTCTCAACGAATCTTTGGCAATAGCTTGCAAGACCAAGAAAACTGCGGAGCTGCTTGACATTCTGAGGAGGTTCCCAATTCACAATTGCGGACACCTTCTCGGGATTAACAGCGATGCCCTTGGCAGAGATGATATGACCAAGGTAAAGAACTTCATCAAGCCAAAACTCACATTTGGAAAACTTCGCATAGAATTGATACTCTCTGAGCTTGTCGAGCACCAATCGCAAATGTTTGGCATGATCCTTCTTATTCTTGGAGAAGACCAAGATATCATCGAGATACACCAGGACGAATTCATTGGTATAGGGGTTGAAGATGAAATTCATCATCCGAGAGAATGTTGGAGGAGCATTGACAAGGCCGAAAGACATGACAGTATATTCATAAGAACCAAAGCTTGTTCTGAATGCTGTCTTGGGAATATCCTCTTCACGAATGTGAATCTGATGATAACCCATACGAAGGTCAAGCTTGGAGAATACTTTAGCACCTTTAAGTTGCTCAAATAGCTCATTGATGTTGGGAAGTGGATACTTGTTCTTGATTGTCTTCTTGTTCAATGGACGATAGTCGACACAAAGTCGGTCTGTGCCATCCATCTTCTGGACAAAAAGAACACCACAACCCCATGGAGATGAACTCAGTCTGATCAAACCTAGACGCTCTTGTTCATCGAGCTGTTTCTTCAATTCCTTCAACTCCTTGGGTCCAAGCTTGTAAGGACACTTGCAAATGGGTTCAGTGCCAGGCTCAAGATCGATAACGAACTCAACTGGCCGGTGAGGAGGCATACCCGGAAGCTCTTCTGGAAAGACATCTTGGTACTCACAAACGACTGGAATTTGAGAGATGGCATTCAATTCGCCCTTCTCATTGAGAGAAAATAACCGAATGGTTTCATCACGAGCGGCATAAATGATAACATCCTCAGAAGAGTGTGTCAATTGAATTTCCCTGGCAGCACAATCAAGTTGAGCCTTGTGCTTAGAAAGCCAGTCCATCCCGAGAATAAGATCAATATCCGAGTCACCAAGAACAATTGGTTTAGACAGAAATTTATAGTTTCCCATCTTGATGGAAACATCCGGGACACAATTATTAGATGTCATTTGCTTACCCGGGGACACAATCTTCAATGGGAGAGAAATATTTTCCGTCACAAACTCATGCTTGGCAACAAAAGGTCTTGAAATGAAAGAAAGAGATGCACCAGTATCAAAAAGAACTTTTGCAGGAATATCATTAACTGAGAGATTACCCATTATCACATCAGTAGAATCCTCCGCTTGAGCTGCATTCATCATGTTCACCTTTGCAGACTTGGGATTATGCTTGACCACTGCATTGCTGGAAGATCTCACAGGAGGAGGAGGCGGAAGGCGCCTTTGGTTGAAGCACTTGTTAGCATAGTGACCTTTCTGCTGACACTTGTTGCAAGTCACCTCTGAGAGTGGACGATGATAAGGAGCATTCGACTTTGGAGCTTGATTCTGATACTTGTTCTGATAGCCAGGGTTGGGTGGGTGGGAAGATCCATGGCCACCTTTGTTCTTCTGCTGGTAAGGCTGACGAAACGGAGGAGGAGGCGGCAACCAGAACTTTTGTTGCTTAGCAGCCACTAGTGAGGAAGAAGAATACTGAACTGCATCCCTGACTCTCTTCTTAGAAGCCTCACACTTGAGCTGAGGAGCCTCTTGCTTCAGTGCCATATTGTAGAAATCATCATACTTGGTCGGCTCAAAAAGCACGAGAGATAATTGCAAATCTTCTCTGAGGCCACCTCTGAATTGATAGATCATGCTCTTTTCATCAGGAACGTCTTGCTTAGCGAAGCGAGCGATTTTCTGAAATTGAGTATTGTATTGATACACAGACATGCTGCCTTGCTTGAGATTGCGGAACTCCTCACGCTTGCTCTCAACAACACTTTGTGGAATGTGGTGAGCTTTGAAGTCTCGACGGAAATCATCCCAGGTAATCACACGACCTCCTTTGGAATCTTTGTATTGTTGATACCACTCAACGGCTTGATGCTTGAGTTGAAAAGAAGCGAACTTGACAAAGTCCTCAGGCCTGACATTGCTACATTCAAAATGCTTGTTGATGTCCACGAGCCAATCATCGGCATCTGTGGCCTCGGCACAGTAGCTGAAAGACTTGGGCTGATTTGCGAGAAACTGGTTGAGGGTAGCAAAATGAGGCTGATTGTTGCCTTGGCCTTGATTTCCTTGATTGCCTTGCCCTTGGGTGTGTACTTGCAAGAGTTGAAGAATCATCTGAGCATTGGCGTTGGTGGCTGCCATGATAGCTTGCCATGCCTCCGGAGGCGGAGGTGGTGGCGGAGGGTTCGCCTGACTCCCTTCATTGCGTTCTGGATTCTGACGCGTTGGCGGAGCCATCCTGAAGAGGGTGACATCCGTTAGCATCTTGATAGACAAATAGACAAATTGAATCAACGGATAGAAATTGCAACATATAGTCTTCACAACAAACATTCGAACGAGGATGAACGAATGAATTCCATAGTAAATCATCACACTTCCATTAAGGTGAGAAGCCACTTAGAAAAAAGGTAAGGAATCAACATTTGACTTCGAAGCGACTCGAATACCACAAATCAAAATAAAACAAAGTATTGGCTTGCAGAATAAGCCGGAACAAACATATGATAGAGATTTCGTCCGAAGTTTTCGTGGTGGGGCCCACACGGGCTCGATCGTACAGCACCATCATGTACAAGGCAGTGCACATGACATACGAAGCGTCCCCGAGTTAGCATAGCCAAGGACTCTTTAAGACACTATGAGACCACTGTAAGACCAACCGTGGAAAGGCGGACCACTAGACGTCGAACCCCAATCTCATCTCATGCGTTTGTCGGAAAGATATCCTAGGAGCTACTTGAATTCCCACTTATAAACTCCCGAAACTTTCTGGTTATGCAATCTGGTGTTGGGGAAACAGCGGACACAAAATATATCACCCAAACTAACAATCCCTAGATCCAGCTGTATCCATCCGTCAACACATAACCAAGAAACCTTCGGAAATCGTGTACCTCAACCTTCGAAAAGCATCCGTTATACGAGTTATGGCAACACTCCCGAACTCCCGCCCCAGTACTGGGTGGCGTCGAGGTGATCTCACCAATAACTGCATAAAAGAGATTTCGATGTCGGTGAAACTCAGATATTCCAGAACTGCAACGATAAAATTGTGACGACAACACCTCGGAGCTCAACTCCCCGGGACACTGCCACAACCCCTAAATGTCAGGAGGCACCAAGAACAATGTTCTCGTCACAAAACCATCGGAACAATTCTAAGATACCCGCGTGATCCTAAAAAAAATTTAGTGAAATTTGAGGAGAGAAGAGTCAAAACTTCTACGTCAGGAGGCCTCACTAGAGCGACAAAGGGACTGAGGAGTAAAAAGAATCCTACTCTCCGATATATATAATCCTAAGACTCAAAACATTTTTGTTCTAGACTCAACAACGCCAGCGATTCGATCAAGCAGGGGGCTCCTAAGTCGGGGATGGCTCTGATTACCAACTTGTAACACCCACGATGCGGCTATATCTCCCACGTGTCGAGGCACGACTTAGAGGCATAACCGCATTGTGGTTTTGTTGCAAGAAGGTCATCTTCACACAATCCCATGTAATGAACAAGAATGGGATAACGAGAGTTGGCTTACAATCGCCACTTCACACAATACATAAATATAATTCATACATCATCCAAAATCCACACATAGACCGACTACGGTCAAAACCAAATGAAAATAAGATAACCCCAAATGCTAGATCCCCGATCGTCCCAACTGAGCTCCACTACTGATCATCATGAAAAGAAACATAGTAACGACCACGTTCCTCATCGAACTCCCACTTGAGCTCGATTGCGTCATCTGCACTGGCATCGTCGACACCTGCAATGTATGGTAGAATCTGTGAGTCACGAGGACTCAGCAATCTCACACCCGCGAGATCAAGACTATTTAAGCTTATAGGAAAGGATGGTGTAATGAGGTGGAGCTGCAGCAGGCACTAAGCATATATGGTGGCTAATATACGCAAGTGAGAGCGAGAAGAGAAGCAACGCAACGGTCGCGAAGCTAGTAATGACCAAGAAGTGATCCTGAAACTACTTACGGTCATGCATAACTCAAACCGTGTTCACTTCCCGGACTCCGCCGAGAAGAGACCATCACGGCTACACACACGGTTGATGTATTTTAATTAAGTCAAGTGACAAGTTCTCTACAACCGGACATTAACAAATTCCCATATGCCTCATAACCGCGGGCACGGCTTTCGAAAGATAATACCCTGCAGGGGTGTCCCAACTTAGCCCATTATAAGCTCTCACGGTCAACGAACGATAAACCTTCTCCCGGAAAGACCCGATCAGTCTCGGAATCCCGGTTTACAAGACATTTCGACAATGGTAAAACAAGACCAGCAAAGCCGCCCGAATGTGCCGACAAATCCCGATAGGAACTGCACATATCTCGTTCTTAGGGCACACCGGATGAACACTACGTACAACTAAAACCAATCCTCGAGTTTCCCCAAGGTGGCGCTGCAAGTGGCTCTAGTTTGGACCAGCACTCAGAGGAACACTGGCCCGGGGGTTTAAATAAAGATGACCCTCGGGCTCGCAAAAACCCAGGGGAAAAAGGCTTAGGTGGCAAATGGTAAAACCAAGGTTGGGCCTTGCTGGAGGAGTTTTATTCAAGGCGAACTGTCAAGGGGGTCCCATAAATCACCCAACCGCGTAAGGAACGCAAACTCAAGGAACATAATACCGGTATGACGGAAACTAGGGCGGCAAGAGTGGAACAAAACACCAGGCATGAGGCCGAGCCTTCCACCCTTTACCAAATATATAGATGCATTAATATAATAAGAGATATTGTGATATTCCAAAATAACCATGTTCCAACATGGAACAAACTTCAACTTCACCGGCAACTAGCAACGCTATAAGAAGGGCTGAGCAAAAGCGGTAACTTAGCCAAACAATGGTTTGCTAGGAAAGGATGGTTAGAGGCTTGACATGGCAATATGGGAGGCATGATATAGCAAGTGGTAGGTAGCGCAGTATGGCAATAGAGCGAACAACTAGCAAAGCAAAGATAGAAGTGATTTCGAGGGTATGGTCATCTTGCCTGCAAGGTTCTCAGAGTTGTCGAAAGCTTGATCCTCGTATGCGTACTCGACAGGTTCCTCGTTCACGAACTCGTCTCCCGACTCTACCCACAACAAGAACACAAGCAATGGAACCACAATCAATCACGGGAGATGCACAAACAACATGATGCAATACATGAATGATATGCAAGATATGATATGCGATGCGTATGCGTGCTCCGAAAGAAAATTGATGAACAAGGCAGTAACTTGGCAAACCAAGCATGCCACTGGAAAGATGAGATGATTTAGGTTGAAATCGATATAAAGATCACCAGAAACGGATGCACGGTTTGCAAATGGCAAGCAAAACAAGAATGACACGATTCTGCGATTAACAGCATGACAGCACTTAGAATGCAATAAGTAACAATGCTACAACACTCCAACATAGCAACAAAGCATATGACAGTAATCTACAGGAGATGCTTGACAAAAGATGAACACTGAGCTACGGCTAGATTACAACACGACAGGCTCAAACAAGTATGGCAAAAGTGCAAAAGATAACAGGTTCACAGACTTGGTGAAATTACTGGACATGGCTGAAACAGCATCAGGTAACAATGTTCAGAGCACGAAATCAACATGCTACAGGACCTTAACATAGCAAAGAAAGGCACGACATGAATCTAATGAATGCATATGACAAAAGTCCCTTAGTGACCATAAGCCAAAAAGAAACAGAAGATATGATGGCAACCATGTAAACATAGCAAGTTTCGTTAACAAGTTTCAGACTTAGCAGAAAACAGAGAATGACAGAAACAGACATTATGAGGGCATCTTGGTGAGCTTGATGCACTCACCAAAGGCAATGCATAACACAAAAAGCATACCTACAGCAAGATAGCATGTTTATGAAGCTATCCATGGCAAGAGCAAATACATAGCATGAAAGGAACAACTACAACAAGCTTGGCAAAATTGAATATCATGTTAACAATCTGCCAGAAATATTTTATAGCAAAAGTAGAGCAAGATTAAGACATCCTATGGCACCCCATAATTGCAAACAGTGGTATGAATGGATAGAGCACAACTATATCTACAAAACATCCTTACTGAACATTACGAAAATAAGCATGGATCTCTCTGTAGCCACATGGATACATAGCAACAAAATATCAGCAGTCACAGACAAGTTCCTGATAACAGAAACATCACGAAGCCTAGTTTGCATGCTTGTGCTAGTCACCACAAAGATCACAAAAATACATGGCATACACCTCTGTAAAGATGGCATGGCATACATCAAAACACATGTAGAGCTCATGCTCATAAGATGCACACATCAATAGCAACAAAAATAACAAATCCTCAAGTTCTGATAAGTAATAGCAGTTAACAGCAACTAGCACTCTTGCACCAGAGATTTGGGCATCAAGATGGACTCACATGAACATAGTGCAATGGAACAAAATGAAGAGCATATCGAGGCGAACATTTCGATATATTACACGCACGAAACGGAGCGATATGCAGAGAGTTATGATGCGATGAACAGGGCAAGATATTGTAAAAACATCCCGGGGAGGAAAGTCAACCGTTGACTGAGATCTGGATCGGATCGGGCCGAGGCTCGCCGGCTCGGGCTCGCCGGAGCTCGGGGCGCGCGGGGCCGGAGTTGGCGCGGGGAGGAGCCGGCGTGAAGGAGGAAGAAGGGGCGC
>NC_057814.1:452883910-452900241 GCF_018294505.1 Triticum aestivum
GGTGTCCGGTGCAGCGGACGCGTCCGGCGGCGGCGGGGAGATTTTTCTAGGGTTTGATCTGTGAATATTTTCGGAGGGGGAGGAGTTTTATAGGTAGAGGGAGCTAGGAGAGTCCAAATGGAGCACGGTTTTCGCCCACACGATTGTGATCGAACGACCTAGAGCATGGAAGTGACTTAGAGGGGTTTGGGGCTGTTTGGATAGGGGTTTTGCTGCAACACACAAAAGGACTTTGCGGTTACCCGGTTAACCGTTGGAGCATCAAACGACCTCCAAATGGCACGAAACTTGACAGGTGGTCTACCGGTGGTACACCAAGGCCACTTGACAAGCCTCGGTCCATTCCGAGAACGTTTAACACCCGCTCACGAAAAGAAGCAAGAGGGGTGCGCCGGAGGAGGTGGGAGTGCCGGATTGCCAAACGGACAACGGGGAAAATGGTCGTATGCAGACGAACACGTATGCAAATGCAATGCACATGATGACATGATATGAAATGCATGACATGAACAAAATGCAAAACGAAAGACAAAACCCGACCACGAAGGAAATATCATAACACATAGCCGAAAATGGCAAGCGTTGGAGTTACAAATATGGAAAGTTACATCCGGGGTGTTACATTTTGGTCATGACCCAAAAATGGATGGTTGCCATTTTTTGGCATGCCAATGAACTCTAGCCAACTCTAGTTCATTTTTCTTGCCGATGTCGGCCAAATCATGGGCAACCAAAACCTCAACCAAAATTTTGGCTACCCAATGCTTTGATGGGGCAACCTTGGGCACAAACCAAACATACTAGTTGTTGGTCGTGCCACAACACTAACGCCACCCTCGGCACACTGAAACCAACTATATCTAGCGACGATGAGCGTGCCGCTCACCGCGGTCACCGTGTCCAGAGGTGGTGCTGGAGCTGCGCCACGTTGTTGGCCCCCACAACCCACATGAATGGTTGCCGGTGGCGAGGAGGTCGTGGGCCAGCTCCTCCATTGGACTAGTTTGCGCTACGTCGTCCCGACAGGTGTGCCCCACATGTCGGTTTCCCTGTTTTCCCGGCCATATTCGAGCGTCAGTGCTCCGCGTTGCGCATTAGGCCTTTCACTATGTAGGCCAAGCGAGACAACTTAATGTTTATTTGAGCCGGTCAAGTATAATCATGTGGCGTTTGCTTATTTCTCATTCATCTCCAACCCTCTTCTCCATCGATCATGTCGCCCTCCGGTCGAGTCCATCCTCCCGCATGCCTCATTTGAACATTCTGCTGAGTATCATTCACATGTGGGCCTAGACCATGCTTCTATTTCCAATGTTTATTTGTAATTTTTCCGACATGCATACAAACAAACGGTTCGTTTGAAGTTTCACTTTGCCTCCACTACGTGTCGCTTCGCGTCTTAGTTTTGGCATCCCATTCGGTTCATGCATGCCCCGACAACATGTTGACGAGATCGATTGATGTTCAGAGATCAATTGCGTGTCGTGCAAGGAGATAAAGGTTTGGTCTGTTTCTATGATAGAAATGACCCACGGGGGGGGGTCTGTGTGGATCAGAGGGAGTGTATTGTACGTTCATAAGCGAAACGAACGTATTGTACCCGCCCTAGTCCTCTTTCAATCGATCTCCGGACCCCGAGATGAAATCGAGAGAGAACAAGTGGGGGCCTGTGTGATACCTAAGGCGGATTCAAAATTTTGAACCGGTGATCATAGCATCCGCAAATCATATATAAAGGGTATTCAATGTTCGTTTAGTTTTTGAACGTACAATATACTCCCGCCTATCCTTTCTAGTTTACATATAAGTTTTATGTGTAGTCAAAGTATCTCTACTTTGATAAAAAAAAGTATCAACATTCAACAACGCCCAATCAATATTGTTAGATTCGTACGTACTCCTAGATTTGTACTCGAGATGGTTTCCATTTTGTTTTCAACCACGTGAATGTGCTTGTTCTCGCGCATGCTCTGCCTACTAGGATTTCGCCACGTATAGCTAGTCCAATACGTATCCCTGCCTTACCCTCCCTTTCGGTCACTTACTGGCGGACCCCATGCTTGCTAGGCCCCGCATGTCAGTTACTCAATAGGTTCGGCCACGTCAGGGGATCCTCATCCGTAGTATACTCCCTCTGTTTTCATTTACTCCGCATAAAATGACGCGGGCGGGGGAGGGGGAGGGACGTCGGTTTGCTCTGAACCGCGGTCCCACAAGCGAGCGAAAACGCAAGACGAAGCGCGTTCCATTCGGTGAGCGACATGGAGGGTCCAGCGTGCCGGGCTGCAACCCGAAGGCGACAAGAGCGATGTATAGTCGAAACCGATTGACCGGTCGTCACTGGAACCACTATTCACACCAGAACCTTCGCTGCTCGGCCTACGCCAGCCATTGCCCTAAAACCACACCTAATCTCCAGCCCCTTCCCCCACCTTTCGATCCCCTAGCCCGCAGCAAGCATCCCCTAGTTCGCCAGAAAGCCATGGTGCGCCGCAAGATCACGTACGACAAGATGCTGACGCCGGAGCACTGCGCAGAAATCGCAGCGGCGGTCGGCGCCAGAGACCTCCGTTCCCAAGCTCGCTTTGCGGCGGGCCAATCCCCGAGTTCTCTAGAGCCAAGCTACGAGGAGGAGGAAGCCGATCCAATGTTCATGGCGGAGGTCGCGGCGCAGAAGGCCCTTGATGGGTATGAGACGATGGACGTCGACTTCGTGCCGGTGTCCGAGTCCCCCATGGTGCAGGCGGACCAGCGGTTCAACCTGGCGATACTAAAGGAGGACCGGGAGGCAGAGGCTCAACTCGACGTGGAGCGCACGCATGCCGCTGCCATCGAGGCTCTCCTGCAGGCGGAACCGAATGTTGTGGATGTGAACCAGGCTGCAGAGGCTCAACTTGAGGTGGAGCGCGCGGATGCTGCTGCCATCGAGGCCCTCCTGCAGGCGGAACCGGACATCCTAGACTTGAACCGGGCGGCAGAGGCTCAACTCGACGTGGAGCGCGCGGATGCCGCTCTCATCGAGGCCCTCCTGCAGGTGGAACTTGATGTCCTGGACTTGAACCGGACGGCGGAGGCTCGACTCGACGCGGAGCGCGTGGATGCCGCTGCCATCGAGGCCCTCCTGCAGGCGGAACCGGACGTCCTCGACTTGAACCGGGCGGTGCTCTCGTCCGTGCAGAGCGCCCGCACGCTCCGTGTGAACGAGTAGCTGGAGGCCGAGGACAACCACAGTGCGGAGACACACGTCGGCAGCTACGGCTGGTTCGCGCCGGTAGCCAAAGACGACGAGGCCGTCTCGTTCCGCGAGCAGTGGTAGTTTTTCTTTATGTTGTTGTTTTTATGGATCTTTTGCTGTGTAAAAACATATATTGTTATGCAAGTCGCCTGACTTGGGTCAGTCTACCATTTTAGGCGGTTGGATGAATATCCTACGTCTCCTAACCCTTCTTCCTCACCTCTTCTTCTTCCCCAACAGACCACCGCACGGGCCGTACGGATACTCCCCAACATGCGGTTGGATAAACATACTCTATGAACAAAAATTATGTGTCAGTGGTAGGATGGCTGAGTTTGGTTTGTTCACATGCGACAGCACGTGTCAGTGAGGGTGCGTTCCCTTGGTTGGGTTTGCGGCGTGCAGGAGCGACTGTGCATGTGAGGGTGCGGTGCGACCGCGGCGTGCAGGAGCGACCGTATGAGGGTACGGTGCAACCGCGACAGCCGTGCGCAAGCGTACCTCCTTTTCATTTTGAAAACTTTAGGCAAGCTTGGCAAAAATGTGTGGCGAAGTATGGCAATGCAAGGCCTAGACCCCAACAGGATAAGTACGTAGTACTACGTACTAGGAGTACTAGTGTTAAAAAAGAAAGGCGGGGTTTTCCTTTGCGGGATTAATCGATACAAATCCTCGTTTCACGTGTCAATTAATGCGTATTTTTTTCTCCAAAGCCCAAAGAGCTAACCATCTCACTCCTCATCGCTTGATTAATGCAGCGCCATGCAAACCAACCTGTCGGTGTACAAAAGAAGGGGCGCACCTTTGTACCCCTTTACCTGTGCACGGGCAGTCGGAGCCGCGCCCACGGCCACACCAAGCAGAGTAGGGGAGGTGAACCAAGGCAAAACCGAAGCCCAAGACAGCCAGAGCAACGCCAAGACCAAGAACGCAAAGAAGCAGAGGGGCGGAGCAGTTTCCCCCGGCAAGACCCTTGCCGGGGACTGCCTCAGCAGCCCCGGCAAGACCCTTGCCGGGGCAGCGCGCCCAAACACCAACAGGGCGAGCCACCCTTGAGCCCACGTCCCCAGCACCATCAGCCACATGAGGCCGGGGCTCGGGAGGCACCTCTGTGGTGGCATACAGATCTTTGTAAAGACATATTCAAGATCACATGAGGATTAGAAGACAACGATCCTCGATAAGATCCTTGCTGAGGAGAGCCACGAGACCCCCGGCAAGATTCTTGCCGGGGACGACAGTGCGCCATGGCAAGACCCTTGTCGGGCCCCCCAGCAAGGCTCTCGCCAAAGACACCAGCAGGACCACTGCCAGGCCTGCAGCAGCCAAGTCTCCACCGCCGTTCACATGCAGCTGCCAGCCCAAACCAACTGGGCACGCACCTGCGTGGCAACATGCAGCTTCCAGGCCAACTCAGCAGGCGCCTGCGTGGCGGCATGCAGATCTTCGTGAAGACCCTACCACCGCGCCACCTCAGCTGCCTGCCTGCCTACATGGCGCGCACGCATCGCTGGCCAGGGCACGTGTCGAAGCGAGGAGGAGCGGCGACGGATGGGACGGGCCTCGCCCCCGTCCCCGATAAAGCTAGGGGACACCTCAGTGGCGCATTAAATGTGACTTGTCCTGTAGTCCAAGCGATAAGCTCGCAATATTGTATGCCTTTCCACCTCCTGTATGCCACTATGGCAGCCCCTCTCGCCTATAAAAGGAGGCTCATGGCATACTGGAGAAGGATTCGGCTTTTTGAACCACGCACTCACCATAGCTAGTTCGAGAGCTCAAGAACTCTCTGAAATACACCCACCAAAGCAGGACTAGGGTTTTACACATCCTCGCGACCCGAACCTAGGTAAACGATCCTCGTGCTGGTTACTAATCCTGCTCTTCTCGCAACCCTGCGCCCCGGCAACCGTAGTAGGGTTCTTGTGATCCCATAGGTGTCGTTCCACACCGACATCTTTGGCGCGCCAGGTAGGGGCGCAATTGTGGGAATCTGGTCTAGTAGTTGGCCTAGCGGTTCCTCATCGCCATGACTCCCAAGAAGAAGATGGCCAGGAGAAAAAGGGGGCCGCCTGCGAACACGAAGGATGCCAGCGCGGCAGCAGAAAAGCTAAGTCATTCGGAACTTTGAGTTACTTCCTTTTATATATAAGGTTATCGTCCTCGGAGATCTTGCCTATGTATGAGAAACCTGCACGCAAAGGGGCCCTCCCACAATTGGCAACGCCCTTGTTCTGTTTCGAGTCCGCTCAACAGCTCAAAGCGGTCGCGTCGAGAGTGGCGGGGTAGCCTTCCGCACTTGGCAACACTCCCGACTCTGACTCGAGTCAAACTCGACAGTTCGGGCGGCCGCGCTACGGGCGGTAAGGTGGTTCGCCTGGCAGCAAGCACACCCGGCAGGCCAATGGGGATCCATCCCCAAGACGCCGCCCTGGGTTTACGCGCCAGCAAACCTACTCGGTTAACGTAGGGTGGACACACAAAGGAAAATCGAACGGGAAAATAACATGCATGATACTAAAAGTGCTGCAGAGTCATATTACATCAAATTATTGCTGCGGTTCTAACTAGAGATAGCAATTGTCTTGGTTGTGAACCTGCAGCGGCGATAAGAAACGGGGTGCCTAATCTAGGCGCTGGCCCTCCACCCTCAGAATTCCGCCGACACGGCTGATGATGGGCTTGATGCGCTCCCTAAGCAGCGCGAGGTCGGTACCTTCCGGCAAGCTCTCTAGCGCGGCGTCGAAGTCGAGGTCGGGGTACCAGTGTGCCACCTTGGTGAGAACCTTGTTCATGGCGCCCTGGCAAAGCCTCCGGGCCTCGTCGGCCAGCAAGGCCGCCCGGTTGGCGTGAAGCTGCTCCAGGGCCCCGAGAACACACTCGAAGAACAAGGTCAGCTTGGCGTTGGTGGTCCCGCTGCGCTCCGGGGCATGCCTCACGCTTGGCATCCCCATGGTAGCCAACTGCGCGTTGATCCTGCCGGCGACGTCCTCGAGGCGGCCGATCCAGCGGTTCATGCCCTCCTTGAAATCCTTGTGCTCGGCGGCCCCGTTCTTCTGCAGCTGCTTCTCGGTCTCCAGCTCCTTGGCCAGGATCCCCTCCCGGGTTTTGGCCTCCGTGAGCATCCCCTCGAGGCCCTCCAGCTTCAGCGTGAGGTCCTTGACGGACTTGTTGGCCTCGAAGAGCTCCCCAGCCCTGCTGATGGCCGCGCCCTGCGCCTCCGTCGGGGAGCTGTTGAGTGTGTCCTTCTCCTGGGACAGCTTCAGGGCCTGCTCCTTCAGCCCGTCCCGCTCCGCCTCCAACTCCTTCACCTTGTCGGCGTGAACCTAGGCCTGGGCATCGAGCGCCTCTTTGTGCCTCTGCTCCAGCTCATGGGTCCGCTTCAAGACGAGCTTCTCCACCTCTTCATCCTTGCCGCGAAGCGTGGCGGCAAGCTTCTCCTCGCGCGCGGCAAGGTCCTCCTCCCGGGAGTTCAGCGCAACCTGGTGCTGGGTTCGGGCGGCCTCGGCTGCCGCGGCCAAGCCCGCCGCCGTCTCCTGGGCCTTCTCAATGTCGGCCAGCTTCATGGTGAGCTCAACATCACGCTTGGCCAGCTCGCCCTGGCCGGGCTTCAGCTCGTCGCGAGCCTCGCGGAACCAGTCCTGCGTCTCGGCGACGCGCTCCTGGAGGTCCGCCTCCGCCTTCTCCACCACCGCCGTCCTGGACTTAGCCTTGTCCAGGCGGGCGCGGTGGAGCGCCTAGAGCTTCCGGAAGCTGGCGCCCATGGCGTGGAAGAGCCGCTCCTCCTGCGAGCCGTCGCCACCAACGCTCGGCTTGTCGATGACCTCAAGCCCGGCGGCAGCAAGCACTTCGTCGTCGAACACCTCTCCCTCGACGGGTGCCCTGGTGCTCGACGCGCCTGGAAGGTGGACGAACAAGTCGTCACTCACCCTCAGGTACTTGCCGAAGCCGGAAGCAGCAGAGGAGGAAGGCTGGTCATCAGCCACCTCCTTCTCCTCCTCGGCAGCGGCCCTGCCGGCCTCCCCGGCAGGCCCCTTGCCGGTCTCCTTAGTGGTGGCCTTGCCGGCCTCCCCGGCAGGCCCCTTGGCGGCGTCCTCAGCCGCGCCCTCGGCGGCCTCCTCGGCGGCGATCCTCTCAGCGTCCACCTCGGTGGCATTGGCAACGTCCTCGATGACGGCGTCCACGTCCTCTGGGTTCACCGAGGAGGAATCTGGACACCGAAGAAGGGGGTAAGGCAAGGCCAAGACCAAGGGTCAGCAAGAAAGAAAAAGGAACAGGGACGAGAGGCGAGCGACTTACCACCGCCGGTGCCAGGCTGGGAAGAAGAAGTCCCCTCCCCGCCAACATTTGGCGTCGAGGCAAAGCCGCCAGCGCCCAAGTTCTCCTCCTCCTCCTCCATGTGCGTGGGCTCGGTGCTTGGCGCCCTTACTGGGGACGCCCCTCAGGGCGGCGTGGTCAATGGGGGCGGCGTGTTGGGAGTAGCCCTCTGCGGCTCCTCCTGCTGCTGCTCTCCTCCTGCATACCCGGCAAGGTCAGCACCAAAGTATCGTACCCCTGACACGTGTCGACAAGGGGAGGGTGGTGAGCTTACGCTGGGGGCTGGACCGGGGGCTGCTGTCCGGGCTACTCAGCAACACCAGTGGCGCCCTTGGAGTACCAGCCGGGGGCTGGCCGCCCGCCGAGGTCTTGGCCCTCTTCACCCTTTGGGCCAGCGTCTCCACATCCCTGCCAAGATAAAAACAAGTTAAGACAAGTGGCACAGATCGAGGAGGCAAAGATGATGGGAAGGAGCCAGACACTTACTCATCGTCCGCCTCCTCCTCTGTTGTTTTCCTCTTCCTCCTAGGGCTGAGGGACCCATAGTCAAAGGTGACCCCTGCGTCGGCCTCTGCCGGAGGAGGGGAGGAGGACGGAGTCTGCGGGCGCGTGGACGAAGAAGAAGCAGATGCCTTCCTCGCTGCCGCAGCCTTCACCACCTTCTTCGCCGCCGCGGCCCTCGTCTGGCGCGCGGACTCCTCCGGGGACTTTGGCCGCCGCACGACCCTGGCAGACCGCACCGGCTCGTCGGAAGTGGCTCGCCGCAGGACTCGCCCTCTCCCCGTGGCCGGAGGGTCAACAGCCCCGGCCTCCTCCCTCGACGACTCATCGGCCGCTCCCTGAACCAGAGGAGCCTCGGTGCCGGCACTGCTGGCCTCCCCGGCGGCTGCCACCCACCGGGCGAGCTCCTCCTCCTCCACGGCCATCACGGCCTTGTCCTCCATGCCACCAGCGCTGCGGGCCTCCTCGGCAAGTTGTGCCTCCCTCGCGCTGGTGGCGATGTAGTCCAGTTCCGCCTGGGTGGTGTCCTGGACAAGCAGCCGCTCGGCGTCGGTGTTGATGTACCCCTCGTGCAGAGTGCCAAAGAACTGCTGCACCTCGACGTCCTCCGGCTCCTTCCAGCTCGGGTCAGGGTCATGCGCGTTGTAGTCCGGCATCATGGCGATGATCTCGGTCCGGCGCGAATTATTGCACAGCGGGACCACTCCCGCCGGCAGCTTGAACAAGGGCCCCTCGCGACCTTGCCGGTCCGCTCGACCTCGCCGTCGCGGCCCACGTCGAGCTGGAAGAGCCGCTGGAAGAAATGGGCACGCCCCATCACTGTGAGGTTGTGGTCGAGGCCGGGGCGAAGCCGCATGATGTCGGCGGGGTTCGTGAAGAGCCAGGCCGGCCTCCCCTTGTTGTGAAGTGGAGCAATCCGGCGGCGGATGAAGTCCGCCCCGATCATCTCAAGGGTGAGCCCGGCCTCGGTGAGCCGATGGATCCTGGTGGCGGCGACCGTGAGCTTCTCGTCGTCGGCGTCGACATCGCTCCAATCACTTCTGCGGACCGGCGGTGCCCGGCGAACTTCGCCGAATGCCGGCGGGTCCTTCTCTTCGATCCAGCGCCACCGGCCCCGCCATTCTTCCCACCTCTCCTTCATGGCACCCTCCGGATACGCCCCCTTGGACCTTGGGATCCAAGTGATGCAACCGTAGATGGCGCCCCCTGGTTGGATCCGAGGGGAGAAGTAATGGCGACAGAGCGTCGTGTTGGGGTGCACCCCGGCGAAGCCTTCACATAGGTGCGCGAAAAGGGCCATGCACACAACCGCATTCGGAGTAAAATCCAAGAGGCGGAAGCCAAAGGTGTGCATGATGTCGCTGAAGAAATCGGAGAAGGGAGGACAAAGCCCGCAGGAAAAATAGTCAACAAAGAAGGGGTACCGATTTGGGGCAGCCTCAGTGCAGTCAGCGGGGATGACGCGCGTGGCTGGATGCCCCGACTTCTCTCCCCCCGTCTTCACCCCCCACAGGGGCTTGAAGGCTTCCCGAAGCTTGAACACGTCGACTGTCGAGGGGAAGAAGGCGGTCTGCGTCCGCTGCAACGCCAGCGCACTCTCCGGCGGCTCCGCTGCTCCGGTGTTCTTAGCCACGCCCTTGCCGTTGACGGATTTCGGTGCCATGGTGGCTGGGAAAGAAAGGCAGAGCAGAGGGCGGCGGGATTGCGCGAAGCTTGGGGAAGAAGAGGAAGACGAGCGAAGGCTTCCGAGATTGGGATTGCGCGAAGGGTAAAAGGAACAGTGTGCTCGCGGTCCCCCCCCTTTTTTTATGGGGAAGGTGCGGGTCGCGCTACCCATTTACTGCGATGTGACGCATGCATGCAGGAACCGCCCCACGCATGCCGCCCACGTCACGCGCACCCCTCCACGTCGCGCCTTCAACGCGGGTCGTGGGAAGTGCAGCGCGCGAAAAGTTTTACCGCGGTAAAAACTGCCCCGCCTGCCCGTGCACCATTTTGGGCCTGGACCAACAACGTGTCGCGCTTATGTGTGGCCCAGGCCCGGGGGCTCCTGTCGGTGTACAAAAGAAGGGGCGCACCTTTGTACCCTTTACCTGTGCACGGGCAGTCGGAGCCGCGCGCACGGCCGCACCAAGCAGAGTAGGGGAGGTGAACCAAGGCAAAACTGAAGCCCAAGACTGCCAGAGCAACACCAAGACCAAGAACGCAAAGAAGCAGAGGGGCAGAGCAGTTTCCCCCGGCAAGACCATTGCCGGGGACTGCCTCAGCAGCCCCGGCAAGACCCTTGCCGGGGCAGCGCGCCCAAACACCAACAGGGTGAGCCACCCTTGAGCCCACGTCCCCAACACCATCAGCCATGTGGGGCCGGGGCTCGGGAGGCACCTCTGTGGTGGCATGCAGATCTTTGTAAAGACATATTCAAGATCAGATGAGGATTAAAAGACAACGATCCTCGACAAGATCCTTGCCGAGGAGAGCCACGAGACCCCCGGCAAGATTCTTGCTGGGGACGACAGTGCGCCACGACAAGACCCTTGCCGGGCCCCCCGGCAAGGCTCTTGTCAAAGACGCCAGCAGGACCACTGCTAGGCCCTCACCAGCCAAGTCTCCACCACCGTTCACATGTAGCTGCCAGCCCAAACCAGCTGGGCAGGCACCTGCGTGGCAACATGCAGCTTCTAGGCCAACTCAGCAGGCGGCTTCATGGCGGCATGCAGATCTTCGTGAAGACCCTACCACCGCGCCACCTCAGCTGCCTGCCTGCCTACATGGCGCCGCACGCATCGCTGGCCAGGGCGCGTGTCGAAGCGAGGAGGAGCGGCGATGGACGGGACAGGCCTCGCCCCCGTCCCCAATAAAGCTAGGGGACACCTCAGCGGTGCATTAAATGCGACTTGTCCTGTAGTCCAAGCGATAAGCTCGCAATACTGTACGCCTTTCCACCTCCTGTATGCCACTGTGGCAGCCCCTCTCACCTATAAAAGGAGGCCCATGGCATGCTGGAGAAGGATTCGACTTTTTCGAACCATGCACTCACCATAGCTAGTTCGAGAGCTCAAGAACTCTCTGAAATACACCCACCAAAGCAGGACTAGGGGTTTACGCATCCTTGCGGCCCGAACCTGGGTAAACGATCCTTGTGCTAGTTACCAATCCTGCTCTTCTCGCAACCCTACGCCCCGGCAACCGTAGTAGGGATTCTTGTGATCCCATAGGTGTCGTTCCACACCGACAGAGGGAGACCACGGTAAGTCATTCGCAAGTGCCACCAGCAAGCCGAGACAACCGCCTTATTTGCATCCAGGAAGTCCGTTGAACCAAAGGACGCGTAAATGTACTAGTACAACTCATACACAATAACGTCGTCCGTCCAGCTTAGTGCGGTGAGATGGTTTCTCGAAGAAGACAATGGAGAAGCGGAGTCAGCGAAGAGTGAAATGATGGTTGCTTCGTCCGTGCTTTGTGATTTGACGCCTCACTGATTTGTGATTTGTGATAGAAGGGACAGGGGAGTAGACTCTGTCCTCTATACTGTACATGCGTCCAAGCACGGGAGAAAGAGGAGAGACGTTGCATTTTTCTATTCCTTCAATCAATCAATCAGGGAGCTTCGGTTCCATCCTTTTGGCTTTGGCAACACCGTCCATAATGGTTCCCACGATGCCAAAAGCTATTTTCACATTTGGCTACACATTGTGGATGCCCTTAACCGTACCACTTGGTTTTGCTCCTGTGTGCTATCTATACAAATCTCAATTATATTGATCTAAAAAATTATAGAATCAAGATTAGTAAAAAGGAGGTGATTTTGCCGCGCGGATGGCGGGGGAGGTTTCTTATTTTTAGAGGACGTTGTCCTGGCGGTTTGCTAACATGCGGTCCCACGTGTCAGTGCTTTACCAAGCCGATCCGCTTCCCACATGAGGCAGAACAACGGCAGAAGCAACACGTGGTTAACTTGAAGAAGATGAGGGAGAAGCGGATTCAGCAACGAGTGAAATGATGGTTGCTTCGTCCCTCCAACTTCTTTTTTTAGCATTATTACTTTGTCCCTACAACTTAACTACGGGAAAGGTGCAGCTTTGTGATTTGACGCCTCATTGCTCATTACTATGCCGGCGCCATGACTGGGTGCTTTACCCCGGCTGCTCTGCACTGTATTCCGGTATGGCACGTGGACCCGGTAGCTTGATGCCCCACATGTCAGCGAAAGGGACTAGAAGATTTATGAAAGCGAGCGCTCCACTCTTACGACATAGGAGTACACGACACGACGGCCCAGTGAACTGTCACTTGTACTGTATATAGTACTATAGTTTTGCTGTTTCGCATGATCCATCGATACAAACCCGATTAAACAGGAAAGGGCGGGATTTTTCCCGCGCGGTATATGATACTAGCCATACATTTCAAAGGCAATTTTAATGTATGCAAACTGAATAATTAAGTAACAATATGATATCTAGTAAAACTAAAAACACATATGATTTATTGTGTTAGAGTGTAGTAGTAGTGCTCTATTGCATAGTTGTTAGATGTAACATGCGAGAACATGTAGAGATGTAGTTTTGGAGGGCCTACAGAGAGAAAAGCGTAATACGTTCATCGAACTTCAGAATAAGCTGATTACGGTCACTATATATGTTTTGCGGTGATTATACGGTCACTTGCTCACGGTTCAACATCGGATTGCACTCTGTTGACCGGCCAAATAGTCTGCGTGGCACCATTTTGACTAGTTAAATTGACCACGTTCCTTGTGGGTCCCACCTGTCAGTTCGCATAGGGAAAAGGTCAGATAAACACAAATTTACGTAGGCGCGACAAGACTCCAACCCGTGCGCGGGAATCACCTGGTTGTGTATGTGTCTGTCAGGGCCTAATGTGTGTGCATGCACGTGTAGGTTGAGTACTTGAGCGTGACAGTGTGTGTTGGTCGTGTGGTGTACTGGTGTGTGCATGCATGCGTGCGTGTGTGCATGTGAGTGTTGCGTGCGTGTGTGGTTGTGTGTGTATGTGTGAGTGTTGCGTGTGTGCGTGTGTGCGTGGGTGCATGTGTTCGTGTGAGTGTTGCGTGCATGCAGTTCGTGTGCATGCGTGCGTGTGTGTATAATCACCACACCAGCTCCTGTGTGTTAAAACAGACGGCTCAGCATACCAATACAAGGCCACCTTGTCCGTTGTGCCCGCGGTCATGACTTCGAACCATTGTCCAATATTTTTTTGTCGTTTGTTTTCATTCTTACTAGCAAGATGCCCGTGCGTTGCACATAACATCAAGATGCACTTGTATGGCTAGTTTATCTTGTGAGAGAAAAGGATGAACGAGGGAAGGCCTTATTTGCAAATGTGGAGAGGTGTGTGGGTACATCTTAGGCAAAATTGTCATAGTTTCTTTCCTATCCGTCAGATATAAATCGGACGGCCTATATTGCAGGATGGCAGGCACACCATCCTGCATTTTATAGGCCGTCCATCCTGCCATCCTGCATTTCAGAACGAGGCCTTGCCTGCCATCCTGCCTGCCATCCTGCAATATAGGCCGTCCGATCTATATCTGACGGATAGGAAGGAAACTATGGCAATTTTGCAAAAAGATACCCACACCCCTCTCCACACTAGCAAATAAGGCCTTGCCTTGTTCATCTTTTTCTCCCACAAGATAAACTACTCATAAAAATGCATCTTGATGTTCCGTGCAACGCATGGGCATCTTGCTAGTATTTTATAAGTGTAGATGTAGAGTAGATACAAGCCGACAGGTGGGCCCGATGGTAGTGAGATAATGTGATGCAACACTAGAGGTGCCACGTGGAGCGTTTAACTGGTCAACTAGTCGTGTCTTGAGCAAATACAAAGTTGTACGGTGAGCCCGTGACTGTATAATAACCACAAAACGTAAATGGTGACCGTAATGAGTGGATTCTAAAGTCCAATGTACGTATTGTGCTTTCGCTTCAAATACAATGATCATCACTGTATATATCGCGTGAGAAAGATGAAACATGTGTGAATGTGCTGGGGGCTTACTTTTAGAGGACCTGGAGATAGTTTGTGTGCGTACCTGAAAGGGGCGTAGAGGGGGGGTATGCGATGGAGAGAGAGATGCTCTTCGTTTCTCTTTATTATGACTAACTTTATATATAGTATAAAAATATACAAATTCACAGTGCGGAAGAAATATCATTGTGGACACCATGCAATGCAAGTGTTCATACTCCTCCATATAACTTTGTAATGTTGTATATATGTAGAAATTCTAAAATATTTTTTTGGCCACACTTTATTCAAAAGGAATGTTGTATGCGAAATAAACGTGAAGAGAGGGCTTTTTAGATCAATGGGGTACGTGATGTAACATGTGTGAATGTGTAGTTGATGCATTTGGCAGGGCCTAGAGAGGTATGTGTGTGTATTACGTATTCGAGAGAGGCATGGATAGAGGGGCCGATAGGGGGGCGTGGGAGAGATAGCACGAGAAATGAGAGTGGTCTAGAGAGAGAGAGAGACGAATTTGACGTCACGGCGAGAGATTCCCTTGAGTGTGTATATACAAGGGGGGAGTGGATAGAGGCACCAGGAGAATATATTTTTGTGTGTGGTGTGTGTGTTTGTATGTGTGGGTGTCAGAAGATAACGAGACATGGGGGCAGAGGGTGTGTCACCGCGTGAGGTCCGGTGGGTCGAGGTGAGGCCCTTCGTTTGGTTCCGTCCCGCGCCACATTGGTCGGCCCGTAACGCATTTAGGGAGACCCATGGATGACTAGTCGTACAAGACAAAGATAGCATCATTTTGAAAGGACTCTATGTCCACTGACAAAGCCAGCTAGGATTTGTAACCCTAGGTTCTTGGAGTAAGGTAACCCCTTTATCTCTGATATTACTATTCATCCAACCTAACTTTAAGGGGCATACTACAGAATGCTCTACTAGAATCATACTCGTCGATTAGGAAGAGAGGTGTGAGACAATGCGTGAGAGACATGCCTAAAGATAATGTGCGTACAGGAGACACGTAGGTAGGTCTATGTGTATAGAAAGGGTCGATGGGGATTGTGCGTGTGTATGCTTGCAAGAGGAAGAGTGCTTGTGATAAAGGTTAGTGAAAACAGTCGTAAATGGTTACGAGAGGGAGGGAGGGTTATATCGAGAGCATGTGTGCGAGAAAGACACCTCGGGAGAGAGTGTGTGAGCATGTGTGAGAGACCACCGATGGAGACTGAAACTACACGTACAAGACTGTTGTACACATTGATTAAAGATATAAATTGTATCCAAATATTAGGATGGGATCATGATATTTGCAATTTGCGTAAGGAATGGTCATTGATCCATCAGACATCTAGATTCTATCGAATTTGAGCATGTCTATGTTATTATTCGACACAACTGATCCACATAGTTAGTATTCTGAACTCCAGACAATGCATCGCTTTAGCAATCGAATATAAACGTGAGTATAGTTCATGTTGTGTGTGTAAAGCACATTATACATACGAAAGTTACACAATGAACATTATAAATAGCTACCTATTAACTAGCATACATTTGAATTCAACTTAAGGTGGTTTTTAAAAATTGAATTCAACATGAAGTCCATTCAATTATTTGAATTTGATAGCATGGCGTTTGTAAATCATACCTAAATTATGGGGCACCAATCTTTGCTCTGATTTTGTACATAATAGCATATGTAGTCGTGTACAAAATAGATTCTAATTTAGCTCCTCCATTCCAAAATAATTATAGTTATAGGATTTTCAAGTGTCAAAATTTCAAAAAGAAGCGGATAATTTAATGAGGTTTTCAAACATACAAGGTCAAATTTAACGTTGTCTATTTAGGTCAATCCTCAAATTCAAGAGTACTATAAACGTGAATGCTTGTGTTTCAAAATTTTGGACGAAGCGCCAAAAGAGCCTCTACTCGCCCGAAACCGCGTGAGACCAATGTTTGGTAGTACAAGGAAATTGCTTTTCTAATAACTTCGACCCGTGAAACCTACCGGCCCGACGTCCAAAGGTATAAACCGGGGTAAGTTTGTAGCTTCATCTAGACGCCACGCAACTGCCTCCGAAAAACATTCATACACAATGGCCGCCTAAGCACACATGCGCGCGGCTGAAATTGCTTCCGCCCACTATTTGGGACACCTGGGATTACCATCCTACCCCCGACCCGCAGTAGGTCCGAAATTTAAGAGGGGGCAAAGTTTGTACTTTCCCCAAATTTCAAACAAGCGCATCCCATCTTCTGTTCAAAAAAGACAAAAACAAGC
>NC_057814.1:452900666-452934167 GCF_018294505.1 Triticum aestivum
ACTACCTCTCCACCAGCCGCGAGAAACCCCGGCGTCCTCCGTCCGCCACCCCATCCCACCCATCAACCGCCGCCCTCCTCCATCACGCCGGAGCCGATACCCCGACGTCGTCGTGCACCGCAACCTCAACCGCAACGCCCTCCACGGCTAGTAGTTGAAGCCGAGGCCGAGCCGTCCGTACCCGAGCCAGTTCAACCACGCCGTCCTGCGCCTCACCGCTACCGCTCCAACTTCACCACCCTCCACCGCACCGGAGTTGTTCCTGCTACGCCGTCCTTCGCCGCCTCGAATCTGCTTCCCCTCCATCGATATACGGCCACGGCAACACAGTCAACAATTTGGCCATGGGTTTGTCCAAGGATCGACGGTTCTCCAAAACATCGGTTCCCCCGGGAGAAAAAAGAAGATCGCCGCGACATATGGAGGAGACCACGCTGGCAACCGATAAGGGTACTCCTCTTCCCTTATTCATGCAAATCTTACGTGTCTGCTTGCACGGTATTCATCCCACAGAAGACACTAGTTGACTGCTTCTTCTTGATACTAGATGTTCCTAGAAACTCGCGATGCACAAGGTTTCTCCTCATATACTATTTCACCGTAGCTAGAGGTCCGTCGCCCCCCTGAATTTCAATTCCTGGTCAGTTGATTCCCAATTAACGGAAGCATTCCCCGGCATAACAGACGCTAGTCCGCCTATTAAGCCGGGGAAGCCGCGCCTCGGTGTTTATCTTAGGGGCGTGTGGGGCCTAGAGCTACTGGCGCCCGATCTGGAGGCCGACCGAGATTAAAGGGATGGCCTGGGGGCTCTGCCAAGCACGGCGGTGGTGTGAGGTCGAGGGGAGGGCGGGGCGGCGGAGGCAGGGGTCTGGGCCGGTGGTCGCTGGCGGTTCGAGAAAGATCGTCAACAGTGACTGGCGGGAGGTAGACGAAGGCCATCTGCCCGTTCCTTATAGATCGGACGGTTCATTAAAAAAATCGACTGACCTATTTATTTTCAGTCGACTGTTATCTTGACATGACCACATGTGGTGGTGTGCTGGAGGAGTACTTGCATTTCCTGTTCTCATATATTAGAAAATCATATGGAGTAGAATCTAGTTTTGTTTGCCATGCAATGTTGTAGAGCTATCATATGTCTCCTGTCATTTATTTTTCATCCACCTGCTATCTGCTACTTTTACAGTGCACTAGTTCTGCACACACTTCACCCATACTCTCACTATTGTGTTTTTATGCAAGGGTATTTCAGACCCTGCCTTGACAGAAGCAGAAAAGATAAGAGAGAAGTCGCTCCAGCATGGTACGCGGCTAAGCCAGACACATTTCAAGACTATAAAGGGTGTAGTGTCAGCAGATGGAGACGGGGAACGTAGCTCTGGAGTTGATGATCTCACTCGCCATGAACAACCATCCCAGGTGCTTGCTTTAACTTCACGGTGTCATATGTGGTTGCATGTTCCATATGGTGTCTGGCTTGTATTCGAAAGGCCGAAGTCGGTCTTTATTAAGATAAGGAAAGATATTTTTTACATGAACCACCATCCCATGAGCACCAGAAGACAAATAGCTAGTCAGGGCACTGGCCGAGCCAGTGAGAAGCCCAGCAAAGAGAGGCATCACCTGGAAGCCAACTAAAAAGCCGCGATGGTGGCGAAGCAGCCCGCCTCCCACCAGGCTCTCGGGTCCTAGATGATCATGCTCACCACTCCAGCCGGATGTCTAGCTTGTATTGCTTCCAATTTGGTTAAATTGCATCTGCTTAGCTTACACATTATACCTTTGAATATGACATGCCTTTCTGTTTTTGGTACATACTAGTACATCTGTGTATTAACCATGTTCTTACATCAAACTAATGTTCTTGTGTATCCCTCATCAATCACTTATGATGAGGCAGTTAGGCAAGCGGAATACTTCTCATTTAAAGAATGCAGCGTCAGCCTCCCGACATGATTCTCAAGAAACAGCAAGGCTAGATGAAGATAGTGAACGTAGCTCTATAGTTGATTACCGCATTTCCCCTACACTAGCATCGCAGGTGCTTGCTCTAACTTGGCAGCGTGATATGTGGTTGCATGTTGCATATGGTGTCTAGATTGTAATTCTTCCAATCTGGTTAAACTGCATGTGCTATTCTGCTTAGCTTATACATTATACCTGTTAATGTGACATACCTTCCTGTATTTAGTACATAGTACATCTGTCTATTAAGCATGTCCTCACATAAAACTATTGTTTTTTGTATCCCGCATAAATCAATATGACGAGACACCTTCAGTATATGCAGTGTGATATTAGTTGCATCTTTGATATGATTTATAGCATGCGCTGCTTCTAATTTGTTGAAATGTCATTTATGATGGGACACTTTTAACTTGGCAGAGTCATATTGGTTGCATCTTTCACGTGGTGTCTAGCTTGCATTGCTTCTTATTTGGTGAAATGGTTTCTGCTTAGTTTACACAAACAGTTGTGAATATGCCATGCCGTCCTGTTTTTCGTATTATTCCATCCTGGAATCATGTGTTTGCCTTACATTAAAGTAGTGATTGTCAGTATCATGCACAAATGAGTTCTGAAGAGTGAATTTTATTTCTTTTTCTTGTTGGTTTTACTTGACAATTCAAAATCAATAAAGCGGAAGGAAGTTAGCAAGGCAACGGATGAAGGTGCTCCTTCCAAATGGAGGGCCTCTACAGATTCTACTCCTCCATCCCCCCAAGATGATTTCCAAGACAACACATGCATAGACACTCAACGTAGCTGTGTTGGTGATGAGCATGTCTCCCCTAGTGCACCATCACAGGTGCTCCCTCTAACTTGGCACTATTATATGTGGTTGCATGTTATGTATGATGTCTAGCTTGTATTGCTTCTAATTTTGTTGAATTGCATCTGCTTACTTTACACATTATACTTGTGACTAAGACACGTCTTCCTATTTCTAGAACATACAATATCTGTCTATCACACCATGTTCTTACATCGAAGTACATTTGTTCTGAAGAGCTAAATTGTTATTCGTTTTTCTTGCCGGCTTGACTTAACATGGCACAGAGAAAGAGCAAGCAAGATAGAACGACAGGGAAAGGGAAACGAAACAATCCTGCAGATTCTGCTGGTACTGATGGTGCAATAAAAGGTCAAAGTCCAGCAGAAAATTGTACCGACGGGGTATCCCATGCTACACGAGCTGCAGAACAAGCCAAACAGAAACAAATAGCTGCCACCAAACAAGCAGAGACAACCCTAGTTGTTGCAACACCTTCCACAGTACCACCAGCTGCATGATTTACTCGTTCGTCAACTCAGCTAGCAGCACGTTCCCAAGCTCCCTTGCCACCTGACACTACTTCCGAAGCACTCTTGACACAAGATGAGTTGGCAAGATCAGATGAACTTTGCGAGCTTCAACAGCAAGAAGGTAGTCGCTGGAGTCAAGTTACAGTTGCATGCTTCTTTATATGTAGTCTCACAGTTTGATGTACACTAACACTTCCTATGTTTGTTGTTGGACTAGCACCTAGGCGCAAGAGGAAACAAATATCAGGGATAATGCTCGATAGGTTAACTAAATCTAGAGGAGGAAGAATGGAGATCCGTTTTGAGGCAGGTTTAAAAAGGCCACGTGATGCTACAGAGTCAGCCAAGTTAGTATCAGAGGCAGCGGTTGCTGTTAGGTGTCATGTATGTATCCTCCCAACATGGATTCAGTACATGAATGACAAAGATGAAACCCAGTTCAACACCTTCCTCGACCATTTATCTGTAAGTATGGTTATGTATGGAAACTAGTAATATCGTCTTGCTCTGTCCAATACTTTCCAGGTTGCTGATAATGAGACTCCCATAATTTTCAACATATGAGGTTCAAGTTGGATAGCCAAGATGATGCAACCAGACAAGCTTGCACCCATGTTTTCAAGTCTGCTCTATGACAGTATCGGTATAACTTGAGGAAAACTCACTTTGAAGGCAAGGCTAACAGTGAACTTGCCCAAACATCTCCAGTGGAAAATATGTCTAATGAAGACTAGAGAGGCCTCGTTAAACACCGGTACGATCCGAAGTATCAGGTACATTATATATATGTCATCAGATCACATGTTGAAGTCCTATTTACGCATGTGCCACACAAATCTATCTTCTTGTAGGTGAACTGTTCAAAGAACAAGGCCAACCGTACGAAAGTGAAATTCCAACAGACGACAGGATCTCGTAGCTATATTGCACACTGCGAGGCTCTTGTAATTAGCTGTTGTTTCACTCTTTTCGCTGTACCATATTATCAGATCTATATTGACTTGTTCCAAATGCAGAGGAAAGCCCGCAAGGACCAAAAAGTACCTGAACCAAATGTTGTGGAAATCTTCAAGGACTGTCACACCAGCAAGAAGAAGGGCATGACTACACCAGTCAAAGCCACTGTTGTAAGTCCTTAATCCTCATGCCTTTTAACTACTACTTACTCTTACTTGTGCCTTGAACTGCGTGGTTTGCAGCCAATGTCTATTACTCTTTTCAATTTTATACACAATTGTCTTAGCGTATCATTGCACCTTACAAGGTTTAAAAGAGAGGAGTGATGTTCCTTTAATCTTGACCTGTAATCTAGTTCCGTGCTGAACTTGCCCACACAACGTTACAATTGCATGTTTGTCTGTTCTCAGTTGTTTTGTGATATGAATGATGTCATACTATGCTTACCGTATTATAAACTTCGTCTCTTTATCCTTAGCCCTCAATACAATGTGAAGAAATAGACAATACATTAGCGATGGTACATGGTCATATGTTTGGAACCTGGTTTTATTATGTACTTTGCAATAAAATACAACTATTATTTTACATGGGTTCACCAGAATAAGTTCTGTATATAGACCAAAGCTATTTTGTTTGGTTTTGTTGCCTCCTTAATATCTTCTGTTCTGGTACTACTAATGTAAAACCACAAGTTTTCAGCAAGCTATGGAAAAAAATGGTGGAACCGCCACCTTCTGAAGGTGGCGAGGCAACTATAACCGCAATGTCAGCTCTTGCTGAAGTGGGTCAGTACCTGTCCACTAACAGTGCCAAAAGCACGTTCCTGCGTAATACTGGGTTGGTTGTTAAGGAAATCTCGTCCAAACTGCCTCATGATCAAGATATGCAAGCTCAAAACAATGTTGTATCTGCGCTCCAGACACAAGTCCATTCCCTAACAGAGACCCTTTGTGAAACAAGGAGAGACATTGTTCGATGTTGTCAAGATATGCATGGTTTTGAAACTAGACTATCAGACATTTGCTATGTTGTTCAGGAGTCTAGGAGAACTGAAGGCGAAGGTTATGGTGCTCCATCGGACAATACAGCATGAAAACATAACAGTCAGGTCAAATGAACTGAGCTTCTGAACTTCTGGTGGTGCATTTATCCGCTAGACGGTTAACTTTTATGCCAACCTTCCTTTTGTTTTATAGTTGTAATTTGTTTTGGTGTGATACAAAATTTGTTCTTAACGTGCAGCCACTGGCTGAAGAAAACATCAAGCCATTTTTGTATAGTGTAGGGTGTTCCCTATATTTGCACTGGTGGCGAACTTTGATGCCCACCGGCTGTAGTTAACATGGGCCTCCTACGGGCCGTAGAAACAATGGGCCTTCTAAGGGTCGTACAAACAATGGGCCTTCTACGTGGCGTAGAAACAATGGGCCTTATACGGGCCGTAGACACATTGGGCCTTCTATGGGCCATGTCATCAATGGGCCTTCTACGGGCTTATGATCGGTTGGCCAAACATGGGCCAATAACATCCCACATTATGGTCGTAAATGGGCTAGAGTTGAAATCGTCCGTTCATGGGCCGACCATAACGGGCCGTCGTTAGTCGATCATATTTTGATGACGCTATGAAAACGGCCCAACATATTAACGGGCCACAAACGGGCCGACTGTAACCACGGGCTGAATTTGGCCCACAAGCAGAAAATGAGAGTAACGGACCGTAAGTAAACGAATGTGGAAATGAGCCCAAGAATAAATGGGCCCCGAGAAGGCCGAAAGATAACATGGGCTGGAAACGGCCCAATGGAATAATGGGCCATTAATGGGTATAAAGTGATACACTGTTCATTACGGGCCAGTTTCACCATGGGCCGTTAATGGGTATAAAGTGATACACTGTTCATTACGAGCCAGTTTTACCACGGGCCGTTAATGGGCCGAGAGTAATAAGGGCCTCATATGGGCCGCAAGACGTCATGGGCCATACATGGGCCGGAAGTTAAAACGGGCTGGAATTATATTGGATGGCCCAGATGACGCTACTGGGCCTAATTCGGTTAGGCCGTAAACGGGCCCTGGGTTAGCGGGCTATAAATGGGCTATATGTGAACAGGCCATTAACAGGCTTGCCGTGGGCCGGCCCGCCACCTTTTGACCAAGTCAAACGGGCCGGCCTTTTCACAGGAATGGGCCTTTGTTGCGTCGTGCCACGTGTCGACGTATCATAGGCGCTTTGTGTCCAATAAGTGGATGACATCTGTCCCAACGGTGAGCCGACACGTGTTTCCTCCATCCAATGATGATTTTACACGTGGAAAATCCCCATTGGTCGGGGCTGTTAACGGGTTATCGGATCCAAAACCGGACCCCATAGCTAAACGGCATTCCGTTACGGTGGATGCCACGTGTCGGTCACCCTTGACGAAAGCACTTCTGTGACGCGCGATTTATCGTCATGGAAGTGGACACTTCCGTGATGATAATTTTGGTAATGTCATGGAACACTTCTACGACAGCACAGGTATGACTATCTTGATTCTGTCATAAATTTGTCATGGATGTACATGCATGACAAAAAACTCGACCTACTGTGACAAACACGTATCATCACGAAAGTGTATTTTTTTGTAGTGATAAAAAAGGCCAAACGAACACCAAAAAATTCCAAGATTAAACACAACACTCCTGTTGTTTTATGTTGACACTAGAAATTTTTTGAAAGCAATAAGAGGCAACGGATATCGTCCCGTCCCCAAAGGTGGTATGTTCCCTATCGAAACCATCATGCTTGTTGTGAGAAGCTCTGGTTTGCGAGAAGCTTATACCCAAAATTGCCGCAAATGGGACAAAATTTTCACCACGGCATGTTGATGCCGCTCCATCATATCATGCCAAGTTCCATGAATTTCAGACGAGTTTTGGATTTACTAGAATTTAAAAACCAGGTATCTCAACATTTTGCCAGCAATCAACAGTGCCCTGGTGTTTGAAATTCATTCCCATCTCTTGCATGGGACCTAGAAATTCACCCAAGGACACACATGTGATTTTTCAACCAACTTTGGTGCATTGGAGCTTGTGCTTGTAGTTCAAATTTGAATTATGCACATAAAATGCCTAGAAAACCCAGTTAATGTATAAAAAAAGGCCAAACGAACCCTCAAAAATTCATTCCCATTTCTTCGATGGGACCTAAGCATGCACTGAAGGACATAGATTTGATTTTTCAACCAATTTGTATGCACCGGAGCATGTGCATGTAGTTTAATTTTGAATTGTGCACGTGAAATGGCTAGAAAACAATTTTATTGTATAAAATGTCCAAACGAACCCTGAATAATTCCAATTCTTTTACGACACACATATAGTTGCCTATTCACTGCAACGAAAAGGTCTAGCAATTCAAACAGCGTCCATTGCCGCTTTGACCCCATTTTCTAATTCAAATCAAGTAGATCCCACACAGTTTATTATCACCAACCATGCGAGATGTAGTACAAAATATCTTGGAGCCCCGTCGGTGTATAGTACGCCTATGGCTTACGCGAGAAGGTGCGTCGGCTACAGTCCACAGCCGGCGTGTCAAGCACACTAGCTCACTCCCCAAAAACTCCAGCCTCTGCATCCCTCGCAATCTCGAAAATATCTACCGCCTGGAAGGTTTTACTGTTTGATAGCACACGATTAGTATGTGCGGACTGGGTGCGATGTCTGTTACTCCCGCTCTGCTTCAGTCCCTTGATTCAAATTTTCAGTAGCCCCGGTGTTTTACTCCCGCCTCTTCATCCCTCGCATTCTCAAAAATATCTGCTCGCCCTTGATCCAAATTTTCAGTAGCCCCGCCTTGTTACTCCCGCCTAGTCAAATTTTCAGTAGCTGCAGTATTTCCTCAAACACAACCTTGCTCCCCCCTCCACACACACACCCCAAAACCTCTGCTCACACAGACACACACAACCCTCGAAACCATTGGTAGGTGGCCGCCATCGTCGGCTCCTCCATCCTCAACCGCTGCCCGTGTGCCGGGGAGCTCGAGGAGCCAATGGCCAAAAAGAGGTTTATCACGGCCTTTTCGCCCGACGCCGGCGAGGTGGCTGAGGGAGTCCTGGACTAAGGGGTCCTCGGGCATCCGGCCTGTTAGCCATGGGCCGGACTGATGGGCTATGAAGATACGAAGACCGAAGACTGTACCCGTGTCCGGATAGGACTCACCTTGGCGTGGAAGGCAAGCTTGGCGACCGAATATGTAGATTCCTTTTTTTGTAACTGACCTTGTGTAACCCTAGATCCTCCCGGTGTCTATATAAACCGGAGGACTTAGTCCGGAGAGGGACTCATTACCATAGTCATACAAGCTAGACCTCTAGGGTTTAGCCATACGATCTCGTGGTAGATCAACTCTTGTAATACTCATATTCATCAAGATCAATCAAGCAGGAAGTAGGGTATTACCTCCATAGAGAGGGCCCGAACCTGGGTAAACATCGTGTCCCCTGTCTCCTGTTACCATCGACCTTAGACGCATAGTTCGGGACCCCCTGCCCGAGATCCGCCGGTTTTGACAGTGACATTGGTGCTTTCATTGAGAGTTCCACTGTGTCGTCCCCGAAAAGGTTTCGATGGCCCCTTCAATCGTCAACAATGACATTGTCCAAGGAGAAACCTGTGACACCCAAAAATTTTAGTTGGTTTTATCACATTCTTTATTTGGTTTGAAGGAGGTTATTTAAAAAAAATTCTAAAGGACTCTCCTTCTCAAAAAGATTTTTTTTTTATGACAAGTATTTTCCTTGGTTTCATCCAAGACTTGATCTTTGGTCTTGGAGGTTCTTCATCTTGTGTTGACCTAACACAAATGTTTTTCATTGGGAAAGTTTTTGGAAAATCTTTTCTTTTATAGATAGCCCTATGGATTATGGAGTGATCCTTCCCCTTTCAAATATTATCTCTTGCCATGACCTAAGTTGAAATCCCCCTCCCAAAGGCCATCTTCCCACTTTGTGTCAAGTCAAGCTTCAAATCCAGCAAGTTTAACTTCCCCATGATTTTATCTCCATTTATTTTTAAATCAAAATCTTTTCTGTCACCTATTTTGGCCCTTGGAAATTTACAAACGAACCACTAGATTTCCTTTGAGTTCTGCCTCCAAACAAGTGTCCCTGGATAGTCCTTAGGACCCTCAACCAAGATCCAGGAAGAACCACTAGTCCCCAGTTCAAACTTTTCAAAATGTGCTTGCTGCAAGTTTGGACCATATTTGCAAAATTTGGCGAAATTCATTTGTTTTCTTCTCCTAAAAATCTGAGAAAATTCAGGCAGCCTCTAGATGCATCAAGAGGTCACCTCACCAAGTCCCAGCTCCACAAAAAATTTCCTCGTGCCCAAAACCTATCGTCGAACACCTGGAGGGCACTGTTACTGTCAAAGTTCAGAGTTTCAGAGAAACAGCTTCAGGTGTCAGTGTCGTTTTCCTCTGAACTTCACGTCGATCTCGCTAGTAACTGCAGTGGCACCTTGCTCCCTGTTCCTCCTTCTTATCCACCGCGCCGCACGGTCGCCTGGACGCTTGCGGGCGTCGGCGGCAAGCTGGCCGAGGTGCATCGCCCCGTGCGCAGCGGCAGCAGCGCCCGCTGCGGTTGCCAGAGAGGCGCAGCGAGGGACGGCGCCGTCCAGCACCGCCCAAGCCACCAGAGGCCACCGCGTGGCCGTCCTCTCCCCTGTGCACGCTACAGAGCCATCGTTGTGAACCAGAAGGCACGGAGCGCGCTCCCTGCCGCCGACGTGCCCGTACGGCCGTTCCGTCGAGGGCCGGAGCATTACCCAAGTCTGACCGAGGTTTTGGCTGAGAAATGGTACCATTAGACCATCACGATGATGCCCAACCGCCTAAACCTCCTGCCCAACCTCTGCCTCGCCGTAATTGCTCGCCGGCGTTATCCCGTTCACGGCCACCTCTTCGGATCAACTATAAAAGGAGGTCCCGAGCTCGATCTCGACCACGCACCATCTCTCCACCCCACAAGAACCACGCCAAGCCACTGGGAAGGCCTCGGGAGGTCTTCTTCCCCAACTCCGGCCGCCTCGACCCGCTTCGGGATCCGGCAAGATTCGCTCCAGTGTGTGCACCCCCGCCTCTCAACACATGCTAGTAGCCTCCTGGTGCATCCACCTCTCTAACCCGCGCCCTAATTTGAAGTTTGCAGCACCCACCGGAGAGTTTCATCCTCACCCGAACCACCGTCCGCCGGAGATAAGGCCGCCGTCGACGTGGTGCTCGCCGACGGTCAAGTCCACCACCCACCAACGCGGAAGGGCACAGTGAACCCGTAGGTACCCTCTGATCCCCCTACGTCGCCGTGGATCAACGCCGGCGACCACCGCAGCCTTCGGGCGCCGACGAGCTCTGTTCGAGTTTGAACCTGACGGGTGGGACCCCCCGTCAGCCTCTCCCTCTTTCCTTCGAACCGTTTTCTTTAAAGGCGCCTTCGGGCAAAGTGTGTTTTTCTTCTGGGTTGGCGTATTTCGTACCGAAGCATTTTCTGCTTTTTCAAACGAGCCCCTGGATCTTTTCTGTTTCATCACAGATTAGTCCTTGGACTAAAACCCTTATATCTTTTAAACAAAAGATGCTTTTTGATTGATTCGTTTTTTGTCAGTCTTATATTTTTGTCTAGTTTTTTATAGTATTTATTTGGAAAAAAATTGGAATAAATTTTTATACCCACACGGTATTCACGTTAGTATACGGTTTCTTTATACCGTAGATACCGGAGGAGGTGACGGAGCCGCGAACTTCGCTGAGCTAGACTCCGACTTCTCCGAACCAGGCAAGCATGTTTGAACCTTTGATATGATGAGTGTTTTGCATGTTTACTTGAATAGTTTGTGCATGGAATATGGGCATCAGTGGGTGTTACGTTGCATGCAAGGCAACTACCAGTATGCTTCGAAGTTTGATGTGATCTTTTGATGGGAGATGACCTGATCATGTGGTGACATGAGAGGTAGTAAGATGGTATTGTTGTAGCATGCCAGTCTTATGTCAACCGTTAAACTCCGACGTTAACGTGGACCGAGCCACGTTACCGTTCGTTCCCTTTTCGAGCTGCCACATGTTTTCTGCAAAGAATACGGCTTAGTAAGTTGCAAACCTCTTTCCTTGTACACACCAAACAGAGGGGCCGGGATGAGGGTTCCATGGCCCTGGATTAAAGCCAGTCATCCGATCAGGGGGCATGGGTGTTTCTGGTTGGGACCGAGAGGGGGGCACCCCTTAGAGCGCGCGATATAAATTTGATCCCATGCTACGCGAGGTTGTAGCCTCCCCGTCTCAAGGTTTTTCTTGAACGTTGCCTAGGGTGATTCCTGGCAACGGAATGTGGAATGGGTGTGTACTGGTTAGATGTGTTTCTCCTAAAATACCGTAAACGGAACTAGTCCCTTGTGACTACTGAAATCCGTTGGCTGTGGTTAAGAGTACAAACTCTGCAGACTCAAAACCTTCCGAGTCATCGTGTCCATGGTCAAGGACCTGGGTCAATGTATCCAAATAGTATCCATATCAGTCTCAGTGTCAGTCCCTGTGCCAGTCTCAGTGGAAATCCCCGGTGAACAAGCTTGAGTGGTAAACCCGGTTGAATGTTATTCCTGTGGATGGACTAACCATTTTATTATTACGTACCTGAGTATTTCCTTGAGATGATTTAAATTCATGAGCTACTTGAATTTCTAGTAATGAAATATAAGCCCTTTATGCGATGTCGCTCAGACGTCCGACTGTGGCACTCTTGTTATTTACTTTTGATATAAGCCCTTTACGTGATGTCGCTCAGACGTCCGACTGTGGCACTCTTGTTATTTACTTTTGATATAAGCCCTTTACGTGATGTCGCTCAGACGTCCGACTGTGGCACTCTTGTTATTTACTTTTGATATAAGCCCTTTACGTGATGTCGCTCAGATGTCCGACTGTGGCACTCTTGTTATTTACTTTTGATATAAGCCCTTTATGTGATGTCGCTCAGACGTCCGACTGTGGCACTCTTGTTATTTACTTTTGATATAAGCCCTTTATGT
This sequence comes from Triticum aestivum, assembly GCF_018294505.1. Lineage (NCBI taxonomy): Eukaryota > Viridiplantae > Streptophyta > Magnoliopsida > Poales > Poaceae > Triticum > Triticum aestivum. The sequence goes on from NC_057814.1 coordinate 452,913,009, forward strand.
GATGTCGCTCAGACGTCCGACTGTGGCACGCACTGTCGTTTATATTCCAATATAAGCCCTTTATGTGGTGTCGCCCTGACACCCGACTGCGGCATTGTTAATTTATTTATTTTCCCTTTCGAGGCGTCATTTCAGACACTCGATTGGCCTTCAGTATTTCATTGGGATTTCGGGAGGACTACCGCCCGACTTCCTTTTTATTTACCATGCAGCGCAACTTTTATTATCCGAGTGTGCATTACTAATCTGCTTGTATGCATCATGTTTGCATTTGTTATATCTTATGTCCAAACTGTCTTGCGAGTACTTTCATAGTACTCACCTGGCTTGTTGATTTGGCCAGATGTCGACGAAGGCGATCTAATGGATGATGAGCTCGATAGCGAGTCCGACGCCTAGAGGAGTCCCAGTCAGTCCCGTGCGATCCTGGAATTGGTCACTTGTATTATTTACGCTTCCGCTACCTAGTATAAAAGCCCTCGAGCCTCACTCCGACGCTCGATGAGTTGTAAGATTCAGGAGTCACGCACCCACTTCGCTGTGACATATCCACCACCACTTTTATTACGAGTCAGTAGTTATGCCACCATATCCCTTGTGTCATATCCGCCTTTATGTATAATATTGGCGTGTCTGTAATAAATTGTTGAGCAGCCTCCGCTCAACCTTGTATTATATTTAGTACTTCTGGATTTCTGTAATCAAGAATTTGTCTACCAATAAGAAGGATTCTTCTCTACTGGTCCGTTAAAGGGGTCGGTTTCTCAATAAATGTTTTATTGAAAAACCGGTCGTGACAAAACCGTCCTCCCCGGACAGATCTTCGTGTTCGGCGGCTTCACGCTGCGGGCCAACTCATTTGGCCGCCTGGAGCAGATCGATAGCTACGCCCTTGGCCATCAGGTCAGATTTGGGAGCTTGAACTACGTCGCGGACATCCGTGGAGATTTGATCTTCGCCGAATTCGAGACCGCGGCAACCGCTCCTGGTCACCTTGATGAACATGACCTAAAGCTGTCGTCAGACCGCATCCAGGAGATAGCTCCTGTAACTGCTCTGGCCCTAGATCCGGAGCATACTGCGCCATCCAAGGACGGGAGGCTCAACCCCACCGCGGAGGCCACAGATTCCACGGTGTTGGAGCCGAACATAGACCTAAAGTCACATGATTTCTTTGTCACCGGAACTCCAGACTCGTCTCTGGTCATAAATTCCGAGCCGTGTGCATCCGCGGACGCCGAACTTGATCGCTTATCGATCTTTGAGTTTAGCACCGCAGACATCTTCCAGCATTCACCCTTGGGTGATGTGCTAAATTCGTTAAGAAATCTGTCCTTGGCAGGGGATTCACAGCCGAATTATGTCCGGTTCGAGCTGGAGGCTGGTGATGGGGGAGAATTTCACTTCCCACCCACCACCCACTTCATAGCCACTGTCGAAGACTTAACCGACACGCTTGACTATGACTCCGAAGACATCGACGGTATGGAGGACGATGCCGGAGACGAGGAGGCCCAAAACCCGTCGTTCACTGGACGATGGACGGCCACTTCCTCATATGACGTATACATGGTAGATACGCCGAAAAATAATAGCGGCGATGACAAGGAAAACCCAGCAAAGGAGGACCCTCCTAACACACAACCAAAACGCCGGCGTCAGCGGTGCCGCTCTAAATCCCGCCACAGCAGGGACAACAAGACCGGCACAGGAGACGACAACACTCTGGATGGTGCCGAAGACACAGAAGAACCCGATGAACAAAATGCCGAACAAGACAATCGGGAATCAGGGCATGTCAGCCCTGACGAACAGGCCATAGAAGAAGACTCGGAGGACGGTAGTTACCGTCCGCCCTCCGAGGAGGAGGTGAGCCTCGGCAATGAAGACTTCATCGTGCCTGAGGAGCCTCTGGAGCAGGAGTGCTTTAAGTTTCAGCTAATAGCCACTTCGAGGAGCCTGAAAAAGAAGCAACAGGAGCTTCAAGCTGATCAAGACCTGCTCAATGACAGATGGACCAATGTCCTGGCAGCCGAGGAATATGGCCTTAAACGCCCAGCCAAAAGTTACCCGAAGCGTAGATTACTACCTCAGTTCGACGATGAGGCGCCAGACCCTGCACCAGCATCACGCAATGCGGTCGATCGGCCGCCGCGCGGTCGGGATAAAACGGCAACACGAGCCGAAAACCAGATTGTCCCACCCCACCGTAAAGGCAGGGATAAGACAGCTCGGGGCTATACATATGACCTCCGTCAAGACCTGGACAGTAGAGCAGAACATACAAGATCGATCTACGGATCGTGAGGACGTTCTTTAATGCGCGAGGACAGCTACCTATTCGGACGTGACAAACCTAGTCATGCCCGGGCCGAAAACCGCAGACGGACTCCATCAGAGCTACGTCGCGATGCAGCCCGATATAGAGGCGCCGCACACCCTCTTTGCTTCACTGACGAAGTAATGGACCACGAATTCCCAGAAGGATTTAAACCCGTAAACATTGAATCATACGATGGAACAACCGATCCCGCGGTATGGATCGAGGATTTTATTCTCCACATCCACATGGCCCGCGGGGATGATCTTCACGCCATCAAATACCTCCCACTAAAACTTAAAGGACCAACCCGGCACTGGCTAAACAGTCTGCCCGAGAATTCTATTGGCAGCTGGGAGGACCTGGAAGAAGCTTTCCTCGACAACTTCCAAGGTACATATGTTCGGCCACCAGATGTCGATGACTTAAGTCACATAGTTCAACAGCCCGAGGAGTCAGCCAGGAAGTTCTGGACTAGGTTCCTAACTAAAAAGAACCAGATCGTCGATTCTCCGGATGCCGAAGCCCTAGCGTCCTTTAAACATAGCATCCGCGAAGAATGGCTCGCCCGCCACCTCGGCCAAGAAAAGCCAAAATCTATGGCAGCCCTCACGGCACTCATGACCCGCTTTTGCGCGGGTGAGGATAGTTGGTTGGCTCGTAGCAAAAACACAGCCAGCGAGGCAGGCCCCTCTGAGGTTAAGAATAGTACCAGCAAGCTCCGACGTAACAGACACAAACGCCGAAGCAATAGTGATAATACCGACGACACTACAGTTAACGCCGGATTCAGCGGCTCCAAGTCTAGCAAGCGGAAGAAACCGTACAAGAGAAACAATCAGGGACCATCCAGCCTGGACCGCTTACTCGATCGCCCGTGCCAGATACATGGCACCCCAGACAAACCAGCTAATCACACCAATAGAGATTGTTGGGTTTTTAAACAGGCCGGCAAATTAAACGCCGAGAACAGGGAAAAGGGATCGCAAAGCGAGGACAACGATGAGGAGCCCCGGCAGACAAACACAGGGGGACAGAAGAAGTTTCCCCCTCAGGTCAAAATGGTGAACATGATATATGCTACACACATCCCCAAAAGGGAGCGCAAGCGCGCACTAAGGGACGTTTATGCGATAGAGCCAGTCGCCCCAAAATTCAACCCATGGTCATCGTGCCCGATCACTTTTGATCGTCGGGATCATCCGACCAGTATCCGGCATGGCGGATCAGCCGCACTAGTCCTGGACCCAATCATTGATGGATTCCACCTAACACGAGTCCTCATGGACGGTGGCAGCAGCCTCAGTCTGCTCTATCAGGATACAGTGCGCAAAATGGGCATTAACCCATCATGGATCAAGCCCACAAAGACTACCTTCAAAGGAGTCATACAAGGTGTCGAGGCCCGCTATACGGGCTCAATCACGCTGGAAGTTGTCTTCGGGTCTCCGGACAATTTCCGAAGTGAGGAGTTAATCTTCGACATCGTCCCCTTTCGCAGCGGCTATCACGCACTGCTGGGAGGAACCGCATTCGCTCGATTCAATGCAGTGCCACACTATGCTTATCTTAAGCTCAGGATGCCCGGTCCACGCGGCGTCATCACGGTTAACGGAAATACGGAACGCTCCCTCCGTACAGAAGACCACACAGCTGCCTTAGCCGCAGAAGTACAGAGTGGCCTTCTCAAGCAGAACCCTAATGCCGCTGCCAAGCCCACGGACACCGTTAAGAGGGTCCGAACTACCCCGCAGCAGGACAGCTCGGCTCGTCAGGAGCTCGATTAGCAATCCGGCCTCCGTCTCAGTCCCGATCAAGCGGTGGCATTCGCGCCGCGCGTACATAACTGCGCACTCGAAATTCCATGGGCATCGACGGAGGCACAGCTAGCTTGTGATCCATAGTGCAGCTCAACCGGCACCGGATACACACATACTTTCACTTTTACTTTTTCCTTTCAGGTCTCAATCCCGCAGACCCCGTCCGATGGCCTGATCATGGATCCTCTCGAAGGACAAGCACACCAAGACGGAAAGAATCAGAGCGGTCAGTTGACCCTGTCGGATGGTATTATACAAGCTCGGCACGGGAGAGCCGCAAACATATGGGGGACTTCTCTAGGTGGTTTCGTTAAACAATCACTCTACCTGTTTTTCAGGACCCATATGCAGCTTTCTCTTGGTGAAGGCATAGTAAATAGCCTTTCTGCTTATTGCACCACTTGTACGAACGCACTTTAACGCACCAATGAAATTATAATAGAAATAGTTTGCGGCCTAAATTTCCACGGCTTTAGCTTACCACTGGTTCTTCCTCTTTCTTTCTTTTTGCCTTTTTCTTCCTGGTAATTCTATCAGATAACACCCGTACACTCGGTGTGTTCCACCTTGCCAGGGGCTTCATAGCACCCCACAACATGGAAACAAAAGTCTGAACACTTTTATAGTATAGTTCGGCACCCCGAATTTAGCATTATATGCATTGGCTCCGAATCATGTCTTTGGTCATTAGTTGGGTTGCCCGGCTCCTGTGCTTGCTACCTTACGTTCCGCTATATCGGCTAAGGTAGTAAAGGGAGAACTGCTGCGATTGTGCCCTGGTTTATCCAAAGGAGCACCTCAGTAGAGAAAGCCGAAAACTGACTGTCATGATACGGCGAGAGCCGGTCAGCTGTTCGGAGGTTGCAAATCGTTGGAGATTTTTTCCGCATTACGTGAAGGATCGGTACTTCCCGATCAGACGCTCATAGCACTCTGGTTCGGATACCAGGGGCTGCGCCCATGTTTTATTATAAAACTCCTATGGCTAAGTGAGGGCGTTTAAGCCACATGGTCTGATTGCCTCGTTCGTTGCGCTAAACAACTCCTTCAAGGACCATATAATTGGATCAAGATTGTTTAGATTCCATCCCGAACACCTCCGTACTACCTACATGGGGGCAGAAGCCGACGACTGGCCAACCCTCAGATTTCATACAACACGGCCGCACAGGAGGAAAAAATTAAAACATAATAAGCATTATATTGCAAACCGACTTTGTTTCATCATACAAGGCAAAGACAACACGAATATATTCATTCAAAAATAATGTCTTGCCCACACTGCATTGCCACAATGCGAGACCCCTCTAGGACGTCCACAAAATAGCGCTCGGGTGTGCGGTGCTCCTTGCCCTCTGGCGGCCCCCTGGTCAGCTCGACGGCGTCCATCTTCGCCCACCACATCTTGCAATGGGCGAAGGCCATGCGCGCACCTTCAATACAGGTCGATCGCTTGACGACGTCCAGCCAAGGACAGGCGTTCACCAGCCGCTTCACGAGTCCGAAGTAGCTGCCGGGCATAGCTTCGGCTGGCCATAGCCGGATTATCAAATCCTTCATGGCTAGTTCGGCCACCCTATGCAGCTCCACCAGCTGTTTCAGCTGATCGATGAAGGGCATGGGATGCTCTGGCGCAAGATACTGTGACCGGAACAATTTCTCCATGGAGCTCCCTCCTTTGGCTCGAAAGAACTCCGCGGCATCGGACACACTGCGCGGCAAATCTGCGTAGGCTCCTGGAGAACTCCGAATCCGGGTTAGTAAGAAATACTTCTTCTTCATACACTTGCTTTGCATACTAAATGCCTTACCCGTCGCGATCTTCCTGGCCTCATGGATCTCCTGGAGGGCGCCTTGGGCCTCATTCCGGGCCGTCTCCGCGCTCTGACGAGCCTTGGCGAGTTCGGTCTCTCGAACCGACGCGTCACATACCTTGGAGCTCTTGTTGAATCTCGTTGACTCGGGCCTTGAGCTTCTTACGGGCGGCCTGCTCCTTGACAGCCTTCCCCTCGGCTTCAGCCAGGGCCTCTTTCAGGGCCTCGACCTCGGTCGTCGCTTCTATATACATCTTGACACTTCAGTCAATGCATATCATTTTACCTTTTTAATATAAAACGGGTTATCACATACCTTGTTTTTCTTGGAGCTGCCTCCTCACCTGACCGAGCTCCTCCTCTATTCGCTCCAGTCTCTGCTTTAGTCCGGAGACTTCGGTAGTATGTGAGGCTGCGGCCAACAGCGACGCGTGCGTATTCATTTCAGACAAGTTTAGTTAGTTTCCTGCCATCAGGGATTGATCCTCTGTCCGGTTTTCTTTTCGGACACCCGACAGTGTCTCAGGGGCTACTGTCTATATCGGTATTTTCTCCTCTTGCGTCGCTTACCTCAAAACCTATCAGCAGGCTGCTGCAGGCTTCGGTCAGTCCGCTCTTGGCGGACTGAACCCTTTCAATCACCGTGCCCATAAGAACACGATGCTCGTCCATAATGGAAGCGCCTCGCAGCACTTCCAGCAGATTATCTGGTGCCCCTGGTTGGACAGGGGTCACCGGTGGAATAGGCATACCCCCTTCTTTCGAAGGAGGTTGTGTGCCTGATCCCGGAGCCGTACCGGTCTCCAGAATCGAGTCCGGTTGAGGGCTGAATTGAATATGGCCCTCATCCCCAGTCTCCATGGGAATTGACTCCCCTGGTGTTCGGCAACGGGGGCTTCGCCTTTTGGCGCCTCTCCCCGGCCTGGGAAGGTCCGTTCGGAGAGCACCTCATCGTCTCCCTTGGCCTTGGGAGAGTAAGCAGCTAGCGGTGTCTCGCTGGCCATCTCCTTCGAGTCTAACGAACCCTCTGATGAGGATCACTGGGAGCTGTCGTGGGCCGGACTGTAATAGCATGATTGACCATGTCAATACGACAAGGAGGAGAGGTTAGATCTATGGGCATGTATGAGTCTTAACACTTACGATGCGGCTCGGGGCTTAGTGCGGGGGCGTCGCTCTAGACTGCTATCGACGTCCCATGCAGAGCTGCCCATAAGCTGGCCTTTCCCCTTCTTGGGCGCCTTCGCCTCCAGAATTGTGGAGGCCGCCCTCTTCTTTCTCCCTCCATCAGGGGGAGAGTCGCTCTCCTCCTCCTTCTCCTCCTCTTCATCGTCGTCGTCTTCAGCGACGGAGGAACGGGTCTTCTCTGCGGACGTCGCGTCCGCAGCACCCTTGCGGTGGGGGCCACTCCGGACCCCCTTGACCTTCTTCGCCGGCGCCGTATAGGGCGCCGGCACTAGCATCTTCGCTAAACGCGGAATGACTGGTTCTTCAGGCAGCGAAGCCGGGCACTGGATCTTCTTCGCCCTCTCCATCCATTCCTGAAGAAGCGATGACAGTAAAAGTTCAGATATCCTCCTTGGAACAGACAAGTAGAGGACACGTTAAAAACTTACCTCGCTGGCGGGGTGGTTAACATCATGCCCACGGTCCGAATCCGTGGCTGGCAGTATCTCGTTGCCCTTGAAGAGCAACCTCTAGGAATCTTTGTGAGTGGTCTCGAAGAGCCTCTTCACGGTATGGTGCTTCTTCGGATTGAACTTCCATAGCGGGAGGCTTCGGCTTTGGCACGGGAGAATCCAGCGAACTAGCATCACCTGGATTATATCGACAAGTTTGACATTCTTGTCCACCATGCTCTGAACGCGCGTCCGCAGCACTATCAGCTCGTCTGGCGAACACCAGTTCGGGCTCTTCTCGACCCAGGAGGTGAGCCGCATTGGAGCACCGGGGTTGAATTCGGCAGCTGCGGCCCAGTTGGTGCCGCGGGGTTCAGTAATGTAGAACCATTGTTTCTGCCATTCCTTGACAGTCTCCACGAAAGTGCCATTCGGCCAGGAGACATTGGACAGCTTACTCGCCATGGCTCCTCCACACTCTGCGTGCTGGCCATCCACCACCTTCGGCTCCACGTTGAATACTTTGAGCCACAGCCCGAAGTGGGGTTGGATGCGGAGGAAGGCCTCACACACGACGATGAACGCCGAGATATTGAGGAAAGAGTTCAGGGATAGATCATGAAAGTCTATCCCGTAATAGTACATCAGCCCGCGGACGAAAGGGTGGAGTGGAAACCCTAGTCCATGGAAGAAATGAGGGATGAATACCACCCTCTTGTTGGGCTTCGGCGTGGGGACGACTTGTCCCTCGGCCGGCAGACGATGGGCGATTTCCTTCGCAAAGTACCCGGCTGCCTGAAGCTCAGTAATGTCTTTCTCCTTGACGGAGGAGACCATCCACTTGCCTTGGCCTCCGAATCCGGACATGGTTGAGTGCTAGTTCAAGTGGGAAGAAGATGAGAACTTGGGCGCTGGAGCTCAAGGGTGGAAGGGCGAAGGAAGAGAGAAGGCGTGGGAGACGAGGGGGGAATCATTATCCCCTTATAGAGGCAGTAAATATTGAACGCCTCCCTACTAGCCCTAAAACTCGCCTACTCCCAAGGGCTGTGTAAACGGCATGGTTGGGTTACCCACGCCTGCATTGATGAAAATCCTGCAATAAGGGGACACGATCTCTGCTTTGACAAGACGTGCCAATGGAAACCGCATCTCGAAACACGGAACGGCGGACAAAAACGGTTCGATATAGTGACCGAACAGACGTGATGTCATCTTGCAAAAAGTTGTCAGCTGATGGGACTCGTGGGATATTATATTCCTTCTGCAGTTGTGTGTGGTGCATGTGTTACAGGTCCGGACACGATCAATACGTCCGAAGACTATCTTGGAGTTCGGAAGAAGGAACCCGCCTTGCAATGCCAAAGACAATCTGCGCGCCGAACACCTTGTCATTGAAGCCAGGTTCAGGGGCTACTGAGGGAGTCCTCGGGCATCCGGCATGTTAGCCATGGGCCGGACTGATGGGCTATGAAGATATGAAGACCGAAGACTGTATCCGTGTCCGGATAGGACTCACCTTGGCGTGGAAGGCAAGCTTGGCGACCGAATATGTAGATTCCTTTCTTTGTAACCAACCTTGTGTAACCCTAGATCCTCCCGGTGTCTATATAAACCGGAGGACTTAGTCCGGAGAGGGACTCATTACCATAGTCATACAAGCTAGACCTCTAGGGTTTAGCCATACGATCTCGTGGTAGATCAACTCTTGTAATACCCATATTCATCAAGATCAATCAAGCAGGAAGTAGGGTATTACCTCCATAGAGAGGGCCCGAACCTGGGTAAACATTGTGTCTCCTGTCTCCTGTTACCATCGACCTTAGACGCATAGTTCGGGACCCCCTACCCGAGATCCGCCGGTTTCGACACTGACAGTGGCCGCCGAGGTGTCCCCGTTGTCCTCCATGGGCCCGATCCGCCGTTGCCAGTCCCCCGATCCGCCCGCCGCCGCGCCCCTATGCCGGTTCGAGGACTTCCCCGTCCTCCCTCAGACCTGGCAGCCGACGAAGTCCTACCTCGGGGTCCGGCAGCAGCGATGGGGGACGTGGGTCATCGAGATTACAGATCGAGAGACCCACACCCGCCGGTGGCTCGGTAGCTTCCACACGGCCGAGCTCGCGGCCATCGAGTACGACCGCTGGCAGGTCCACTACCACGGCGCGGCGGCTAGGCTCAATTTCCCCTTCGGCACACGTCTGGTCCACCTCGTTCCGCCGGAGCCAGGGGTGGTGAGCTCGGCTATGGCGCGGGAGGACCGCGAGGCATGGGAGCGCCTTGAGGCCGAGGCCGCCGACGAGGCCTACATGCAAGAGCTCCGCCGGCAGCACCCGGAGCTTGTGGAGGCGGAGCGGGCGATCTTTGCCGGCATGGAGAGCGGGTAGGTTATCGCGCTCTCCTCCGATGACGATGTCGAAGGCGGCGAGGATGGCGGCAGCGAGGTTGTCGCGTTCTCCTTTGATGACGAGGTCAAAGGCGGCGACGACGACGGCGCGGAGGGCGTCGAGGTGGGCCCTGAGGACGAGGAGATCAACGTCTATGAGTGGAGGAGTGCCTTCCCCAACAACACCGGCGACAGTACTGGCCCAGACCCGGCTCGCGGCACACCGTACATGATGAGGAAGGATTGGCTCGACCTCTACTTCGACTAAAAGTAGTTTAGCTTAGTTTAAATTTATGTTTTATGTCCGGTTATGCAAAACTATCTATGTTTATGTTTGAATGCATGCTACTTTCGGTTGAACCTGCTTTGAACTTGATCAAATTGAAGTTTACAACCTTAAGTTTATGGGATCGACTAGAAAAGGCCAGAAATTGCTGGAGTATATATATCCACTAAGGGTTTTAGTCCTTTAACTTTTTAAGGATCGCCTAGAGATGTCCTTATGACTTGTTTATTACAGTTCTTCACAATGTGATGCTCTATATGTGCAACTATTTGCCGTGCAGTTCAATTTCATCAATAACAGTTTCAACAATACCACTATGAATTACGATATTTGGTTGTTGTTAAGGATATTGCAGTTAACATGCCTTTTCGTTTTTCAATTGTTGTTTAGCAACATGCATTGTACTGAATGACTAAATATGCAATCCCAGGCTATATAGCAACAAGGAAGAGTGTTACCTTAATGTTCTGATGATGTCTAGATATACATGTAATAAAATCTTATATAATGGGATGGATGGAGTGTTGTACTAAATCATTTTTCAATTGTTGTTTAGCTTCTAATATTAACTTGGTGCTTTTAGGTACATATATCATTGCCAAAGATCCACACTTCGACCCTTTCTGCGTATGGGGCAATGAGATATTCATGAACCAGCATCAAGTGAGGAAACTGATAAAGATTGTTATTAAAATGGGTCAAAAGATGTCAATCAAACTATTTGTTTACACTTTATGCAAGACAACAGTGAACTGCAGGATGGTAAGTAAGAACCCTGTAGCCTTCTTTTTACTGCCCGTAATGAGTTGTGTTAGATGACAATATCTGAATCTTTTTTCTTTTGCAGTGGATCCTGAAGCAGTTTCCTCAAGATTACCTCTCAAACTACATGATTGGCGGCCGGCCATCACAAGGGGTTGGACTAGAGTCTTGCATGCCTTCTGCATCCAGGAGAGCACAATAGGGCCATTCCGCTTCACCTTGTTCAGCAACTGGAATGTCTGTCGCCTCTTTCTTTACCATCTGTAATAGTACAAGTATAGAACCCTGGTACATCATTCTTTATTTGGTGCTTATGTAATTCTTAAACATATGTACCTGTGAATCGAATAATGCATTGATTGTTTGAACCTGATGGATATGAATAAAGCTATAGCCTACTTTCAAGTTTAAATTAGGTACAATTTTAAATAGCAGCAATTAAATTAGGGCGAAATTACGTTGTGCAGGTCATTATGGCACACACGGTTGCTAAAACACAAACGTTTGCGATATACACCATAATCCGAGACGGTTCACAGAGAGGAAACATGTGCAAGCATGCACACAGTTGCCGTTTGCAAAGCGTGTGTGATGTCAGACACTATCACATACGGTGCGGGAAAACTAAATGTGTGTGATTGACTACCCATCGTACATAGTTTATAATCATGAACTGTTTGTGATGTGCCAGGCATCATAAAACTCACGTGCCTATAATCTGCCTGGAAAACTCATGTGCCTGGAATCTTCCTGGTTTTAGGCAGAACCACAAAACTTCGATTGTGATGGCAATGCGAGCACAAACGAGTAGCAAGGATGAAGCGTTTGGGATATTTGAGATATCGGAAACGGTTATATAGGGACAACTGTATGCATCAAGGCTCCCTATCCCCGACGGTTTCTGGGTCGTGTGGGAAGGACCCCATATCGCCCACACTCACTTGGCGACGGTTCCAAATGCCTTCGCGGAAAGGGGTAAAAAACCGTTTGTTTAGGACCAACGTGCACCAGTGTATGTGACATTAATGTTCATATAGTTGACATGCGCACAACATCATTTGTTATCGTCATATCTTACTACACTAGCAACAAGATTATGTAGTACTGACGTATGAACCACTGCACATGCCTAGTAGTAGGAGCACTGTGTATGTTCAAGTGGCTACCGTGTTTCGCACTCCTCCGTCGTAAGAGTGGAAACACTTGTTGTAATCATTTTTTTCAGAAAAAACTATGGACTCGCTCTACCGTGCGGATCCTCCTCGACGGTCGTCGGGAACCTTGCTACTCACTTTCGCCAACGTGTGGGACAGCCAGCATGGGGGTCCACCAGCCATGCACTAAATTACTCCGTAGTAGAGGGCCCGACTGCACGGTAGACTACCCCGATCGAAGCGCCGCAGTAATGCCCAATGAGCCATCAAATCACAAAACCTCCTCCTTTCCAGCAGTAAGTTGAACGGACGAAGCAACCATCATTTCATTCTTCTCTCTCAGCTTCCTCTACCCAACCCTCGCTTCTCCCTCATCCTGTTCCTCATTTCTTCAAGAAAAACCCGACCTGCTTCTGCCATTGTTCTTCTCTCCCAAAGAAGGAAAGGTGAGCGCATCAATGGTGTTGATTCTGGCCAAGGCCCGGTCTTGCAACCCTGAGACTGATCCTATAACTCCCTCTCTGTTCTTCTTTTGGGTTTGTGATTATGGTTTCTTTTATTTTATTTCTATTTGACAGTTTCTTGATGGATGTTGGAGCACCGGTCGAAGTGATGTCTATGGCTCTGGCCAAAACCGTCGAGGCTCATGGTATGAAGAAGCGCAAGAACCCCGCCGAGACTACCGTAGACAAGCTCAAATCCATCGCCATGTCCAAGCCCCCCTCTCCGGGATCTCTCATTAAGCAAGTCTAGGTAATATCTCTTCTTGATGATCTTTTTCTCGATCTTGATCGTGTTTTTTCATCTAACACGCAGTACTAGTACTAGTAGTACAACTTTCTGGGTGATATTGCATGTGATTTTTGTGTGCCAAATGACGGTTCTAAATTCCTCTTTTGACCAAAACATGCGAGAGGTTGACACTGATTCCTTATAGATTACTTTCAACTACTTTATGAACATCAATGCTACCTTTGAAGAGGGTATATTTGCATCAGTAACTTGTGTTATGGATATTGCAAGTAATCCCTCTGCTCTCATGCCTTTGAAGACATGTTCTAGTGTCTTTGTTCACTCATTTTTGTGCGTATATGTAGTCATATATGGAGTAAAATATCGAAAATCATCTTATAGTTCTGAACGGAGGTAGTAATAAAATATTTGGTTTCTGTTTGAATTAGAACCAGGTTCGCGCTGGAGATGAAGTTCTCAAAGTCATGTCGTGTGAACTGGAAGTCCTGAGGATGAGTTCTACTGCTAAACTATCCAGCTGTTGTGTCCTTGTCGCCACGTGTCCTGAACTAGTGTTTTCCTATAGCATTGTTGTCAGGCGTGTTCTCGAGGTTGTACTTGACCACAACAATTTCCTGGCTGTGCCTTCGATTACGAAGGGTGTTGTTCTTGTAAAGCTTCCCGACAAATGTGATGCGTCATGTCTTCATCGTCATGTTTATGAGTGGAAAGACCACTCTGTTAGGTTCTCCAAGGTTGAGGAGATGGTGATGGTGCCGCTAGACATCTCTCACGAAGTCCATGGCCTAGTCAGTTATGCGGGGTTCATCCCGTAGGTCGGTGGCAAGAAATAGTCTGCAGAGTTTAATTAGTGCAACTTTGCTTGTCTGTAGTAAGTACTATTGTTCAGTACTTGATTTGTGTTTGTGAACCCTTTATTGTTTAGTACTGCCGCTTTTGGTGTGTGGTGAGTCCTGAGAACAGTCTATGTTAATGTCTGTCCACTCAATTTAGTCTGTATATTTTGAAGTATCCAGATCATCTTTTTTGTGAGGACGGTTTATCAATTACGGTTACACTCCAATATCTGGATGCATTGCAGGGTTTATGGCACCCACCAGGATTTCCAGTCCCGTGGATGTTCGGTCCATACGATTTGTCACGACCTTTGGACTGTCCTGCTTGTGGGAGTAGGCGGGGGCCCTGCATGCCACGCGTAGTTGGATGACCAATCTTCTGTTTAGTACTTCAACATAGTGATTTCCTGGTAAGGATTCAGTCGTGTCACATCAAGTAAATCTTATTGATTTACTGTCTAAATCTTATTGATTTAATGTCATGTTTTCTTTCTTTTGCTGCAATTTTATGATGCAGGTTTTGCCATGTGACATTCATCACAGAATAAACCGTTTGATTTGCTCTACGATGGATATTTTTGCAGGTTTCACTTCTTATGTCATGTCAGTAACGAAGGCACTGTCCATCACTTATATTACTGGAAAAATTGGATCAGTCTGTTGTCTGAGTACAAGCTGAATCCCTATGATGAACTGCAATTTGGTTTAACAAACACGCCACAATTAGTCCTTCTCGCGTTTAAAAGAAATGAAGAAAAAGACTGGATCACGGTCACGGAGCCTAGTCAAGTTAGAAAGCTGATCATAGCAGACCAGACACGATCGCCGCTGTCTCGCACATCGGTACCACCTTCAGCAACGGATCAAGCACTGGCAGTTGCTCTTGCACTGACAGCGGCAGCTGCTCAGTCTGATCCAGCTTAGGATTGGGCACCGACCACGTCAGTGGATCAGGCTGATCTACCGGAGGATCGGGCATCGACACGGCACCTGCTCCGACACCGGCACCAGCTCTACAAGGAGCACCATCTCCGGCAGCAGCAGCGGCACTACCAGTCGCACCGGCACGGGCACCAGCAACGACTTCGGCACCTGCACCAACAGTTGCACTTGCATCTGCTCCTGCCCGTGCAGCGGCAACGGAACCAGTAGTTGCGCCGGCAACAGACTGGGCTGCAGTTCGCACTTCATATACCAAAGTCCTTACAAAATCCGACATGTCCACCTTCTTGGTAAGCATTGGCCGCCCAAGTGCTTCGTTCTTTTTTCTTTCCATGTTGTTTCACATGATTCACTGTGTTGATCTAACTATTTGTGTATGTCTTCTTGTTTGCAAACAGAGAATTCCTAGAGCAACGAGGGAGTCGTTCAACAATCCGGGCGACCGTGGACAAGTTTCTCTTACCATGCGCAGCCTTGGTGTGAATGAACCTGCTCAATGTACCGTAAGTACAAAGGATGGTCGCATGATGATTGATGCTAAAGGATGGTCAAGGTTCAAATCTAAATCATATCTTGCGGTAGGGGATGATGTCAAAATCGAACTTTCTCGGCAAGGAGAGCTGGTCCAAATCAACTTTGAAATTCTTCAGTAGCAGCATGCAACTGCCGAACTGATCTATCCTCCGAGAGATTTTGATGTAATACCCTGGCATGGTGAAACAAGTGTCATGTATGTATAAGTAGTACGACAGTATCATTGATAGAATTGCAACTCTGGTTGCTGGTTAGGAACTGTCATTTGATTTCATTCCAACAGCTGCCGTGCTTTATTCAATTTTGTGTATTCGCCTTGCGACAGCATCTAAAACCAGCGCCGTACCGACCGCTTGCAATATGAAAAGCGCTGAGGTAGAACACATGGGCCCCCAAACATGAAGGCCCACCGGCCCGTGGCCCAAATTCCAGAACCGTGAGCCTGTCTGAGTATTTTCTCAGCTGAACCCCCATAATGCCCGTGCGTTGCACGTAACATCAAGATGCATTTGTATGAGTATTTTATCTTGTGTGAGAAAAGGATGAACGAGGGAAGGCCTTATTTGCAAATGTGGAGAGGTGTGTGGGTACCTTTTTGCAAAATTTCCATAGTTTCCTTCCTATCCGTCAGATATAAATCAGACGGCCTATATTGCAGGATGGCAGGCACACCATCATCACCAACTCATCTATACCGTGTTAAAAAAACTCTGTTTTTTATAATTATATATGTTATATATATTCCCCTTGATTTTTCTTATGTATAAAGTTGTGATATAAAAGATCTTTATATTTCTTTACAGAGGGAGTATCTCTCTGTTAAAAATATATTTATGTGTAGCTAGTTACTCTTGTCTTTCTACTTCCTTTCGCTGATATGTGGGGCATCCGGCAACGGGGTCCACGTGCCATATGCACCAAATTAGAGTGCACAACTGCACGGTAGACACACCCCGGTCGTAGCGCCGCAGTAATGCCCAATGAGCCGTCAAATCACAAAAAAAAAACCCACCTTTCCAGCTTTAGCAGTAAGCTGGACGGATGAAGCGGCAATATTTCACTCGGCCCGAATCCCCTTCTCCCTCGTCTGCTTGTTCAGAGAAAACCCCCGCTCGGCGATTGCATAGGGTTTTCTCATGGAGAACCTGGTACGAATTCTTCATCCATCCCCGATAAATCCAAGTCCCTTGGTCGCGGGTACTCCTAGGATGGCAGCCGCCGTCGTTGATGCATTTTTTTCCTACTGAATCTAGTGTGTTTCATTTGCAATGCCCAAAGTGTGAGGACCCTACAGGTTTCTGCACCCTCGGCGAGACCCCACACTTGTTCCTTCTCATCCTAACACAGGATTTTAAAACGCGCACAGTATGTTCCTAGAATACTCTTTTCTATCCGGGAGGGTGGGGTTTTTTGAACATGTTGTCGACTAATTTGGAAATTTGGATTGCAATATTTCGATAAAAGGTACTAGTACCATGGTCAACACTGACGTGAAGGAGGAAATTATTTCTAGATTTGGATATAGGGAATACATTGTGTTCTCATATTAATTTTCATGCAGTGCATTCCTTGCTCTGCCAGAACACATGTACTCAAGATGATCGGCCTTGCCATAACTGAATACACCAGTTTAATGGTCACAGTGAAGACAAGCCATGGATATAAGTTTCGAGTTGGGTTCATGAACCAAGAAGATCGCTGCTTTTTTTATGGCCGAACTTGGATGAACTTTCTCAAGTGTTGCGGACTGAAAGTTGGCGCACGAATGTTGATGGAAATAGCAGAACCTGGTCTCATCTTCACTGCGATCTTCCACCCCGATGTCATTCCAATTGTTCATCCATGTTAGTTTTGTATCTGGTTCTTGCTTCTTGCCTCGATTACTTCTTAATCCACCTATTCTGTCTAACTAATCACAATTTAACTTTAGAAGTAGCAACAAATCTCTCACGAAGATGCTACTTCTAACTAATATTTTCTTACAAATGGTGGCATGTGTAGGTTTTTTCAGAGTTAAGCAGGCTACTCGTTTGTTATTCTATAAGAACTCGGTTGTTACTCATGGCACTGAAGTTGACTTGGACGACATCCACAAGTTCCTACACTTTATTGATCGTCTTGAGGTCCTTGTGGGGCGTTTCAATGGTGGAAGGCCACGTGGGACATGTGTGCCACTGCTGCACTCGTTGAACAGGTCCAACTGTGTTGAGAAACTTATGGTACAAGCTGTTTTCTGTTATATATGTTTTCATAAACTCTTGCTTATGCACAGTTTTACAGCTGTGATCTTCTTGAAACAGGAACTGCCCAGTTCTATTGTTCCTATACGGATGCCTGACCATGGTAGGGTCAGACTTGCGCTTGGTCACAACATGATGTTTATGTCGACCTACTCCATTCCCCTTGGAGGTGAAAAGATACTTATTCATGGGTGGTCTCAAATAATGAAGGCCCGTCCATCTTGGAGAATAGGACAGAAGATTATGTTCCTGCTTTTCCATGGCTCTAAAGTGAATATCCTGTTTATTGACCACATTGCGAGATGAAGTCGCTTTCAGAAGGTTGTGGATGCGCGGGGTGGCGCCTGGGCCTTGTCCCAGGGCTTGGCGGCCTTACCCTTTGGTTAATTGTAGGCAAAGTAGCACTGTTCGAGGCGTGCTTTGTACGGTTGAACCTGTATAAGTACTCATACTGCTTTCAGCTATGGTTGTTAAGTGCCCCTGCTGGTTTCAGTTAAGGTTGTTAAGTACTCCTGCTGCTTTTACAGTCTGTCGTGTTTCTTCAGTCATGTCTTCCTCCAGCCGCCAAAACCAAACTAGTGCCGGCGGGGCTGCCTGCTTCCGCCTCCCACAGCTGGTTGCGCCTCAGTGCACGCATCGCCGCCCCACCGTCTCCTAAATTGTTAACACCGACCTCCGAGGCCTCGCCGTCGTCCTTTGCTGCGCTCGCGCGGCGCGCCCTCTCGCGTTGTCAACATGGTCAACAAACAAGATGAATCGGCAGAGGACTGTACATGGAGAGGATGACAATAGGGGCCCACCATGTCCATGGCCGGATGCAAGGAAGTTCCTCATTTTTTGTTATATATATACTCCATTGTCAGCGTATGGAAAAAAGAAAATGCTTCCTGCTAGTGGTTTCCTGATAGCTGGGACCCATGACATTGTCAGCGTATATAGTCAATAGAAAAGAGAACAACACAAGATCGGCTGACACCTGGGACATAGCTGCTCGAGCAGTATTTTTTTTGTTATTGTTGAGACGGAGCAGGGTTTCAACTGGGTTGTGGCCCGTCTAGCCGAGGCTTATATTTTATGTTCACCACATGACCAGCCCAGCTATTTTTTGTGAAAATGAGCCCAGATCATTTTTCCTGAAGAATACCCAATCCAGGCCTACTTATTTTTCTACGCCCTGATGGGCTGCAACTCTTTCAAGACGCCCGCAAATCTTGAAAGTAATATGAAATGGGCTGTAAATATAAAAACAGATGACAAATTGGCGATTACTTTATAATTTCTGATTTTTTTTCACATTTTCAGATTCCAATTTCACTGGGCTTTAACCTAATTTAAATATATCTTCAAAGTACTTTAAATCTGGCTCGACATTTCGGTATTAAAAATAGTTTGGAACCCACAGAAATATGCAAAATTTCGTTTAAATTTTTAACACTGGCCCTGGCCAACAAAAAAACGGACTGCAATAAATTGCATAAAGAGTTGCAATGAGCTATATATAAATTATTAAAAAATAGGGAATGGTCTGACTTGTGGGCCTATTAAATTGACGCGTATGCAAGATTTTTTTTTACTTGTTATATACGACAACAAACGATTCTAGCAGACGTAACTATTGGATGTCAATTCAACGGCCGTCATGTTTCTTCAATCTCTGATCTTCTTGCTCCAGCCGCCAAATCCAGCGCCAGCGGGACCGCCTACTCCCGCCCCCCGTGGCCGGCTGTGCTGCCGCGCAGGCCTCACCGCCCCCTACTACTCCCACCGCTGGCCAGGCCATCCCTCTACTCACCCACATCCCTCCACTGTTGTGGCTTCGCCGCCTCTGGGTCATTCCCTTCCTGGGTCTCGCCGTCGTCCATCGCGCTGGTGTTCTCGGCACGGCGTGGTCAACATTGTCAACAAACGACAACATCGGAAGAGGGACGTACATGGAGAGGCTGACAGTTGGGACCCACATGGTCCATGGCCACACGCAAGCAAGTACCTCCTTATTACGCAAAAAGAATGAATACTCCCGCTGACAGCTCGGACCCACCAGCTATATCTTCGCACGCAAGGAAGTGCCTCCTTATTACGCACAAAAAAATGAATACTCCCCCTGCTAGCTGGGACCCACCATAGTGGGAGGCTGACTTGTGGGCCTACTAAGTTGACACGGACGGAGGGCTTTGTCAACTTAGTCAATAAACAATTCTATCACCAGTGACCGTTGGATTGTTAACATCCAACGGTCGTCCTGCTTCTTCAACCTCTGATTTTCTTGCTCCAGCCGTCCAAACCACCGCTTGCTCTTGCCTCACGTGGTTGGCTGTGCTGTCGTGGAGGCCTCACCGCCCCCTACTACACCCACCGCTGGCCAGGCCCTGCGGCGACGGCAGCCTCACACCGCAGCCGAACCAGTGTACCCTCGTACTCCTCTCCGCATGGGCATCCACTACCGCGTCTTCCCCGGCTCCGCGTCATTCCCTTCCTCCGTCATCCACCGCCTTGGTGCTCTCGGTGCGGCATGGTCAATGTGGTTAACGAACGACTTCCATCGGAAGAGTACTGTACGTTGAGAGGCTGACAGTTGGGTCCACGGCCGCAGCAAGGAAGTGCCTCCTTATTACGCGGAAAATAATGATTCCTCCACCTGACAGTAGGGACCCACCGGACGGGCCACCGTATTTCACGAAAAAAATGTTTCCCCCCTGACTGCTGGGACCCACCTGCTACATCTTCGCACGCAAGGAAGTGCCTGACAGTCGGGACCCACCCGGTCGAAGCGTACGTAGCGTTGTCATTCTGGTCACGAACGTGTACGTACATACGTTCGGTCTGTCTGCAGGCTGCAGCGATGAACCATGGCCGTGTAAGGAAGGGCACGTGTCGTAGTAGAGGCGCGCACGTAGCATGTACACGTACGTAAAGTGGCCAAGGTGCAAGAAAGTAAATACGGCCACGTACGTACATATGGGCGGGGTCTCGAACGCCTACTCGCGCATACGTATGGCCAGGGCTCGTGTACATGGCTGGGTCGGAACGGAGAAGCCGCGTCGTCATCATGATCATGGGGAGGCAACCGGCTGGGTCGGAACGGAATGTGTCGTCGTGTTCATCGGGAGCTAGCCGGCTTGGACGGAATAGCCGATGGAAATGAGGCCTGGCGTACCGCAGAACGGAGGAAACGGCCTTGTGTTCGACCGGCCACGGTCAAAACGGGATCCTGTTCATCGGGAGGGGTCTGGCGTACCGCAAAATGGAGGAAACGGACCTCCTACAATGGAAACGGGGTCCTGTTGATCGAGAGGGGTGTGGCGTATCGCAAAACGGAGGAAACGGACTTGTGTTGGAGCGCTACAGTCGAAACGGGGGTCCTGTTCATCGGAAGGGGTGTGGCGTACCGCAAAACAAGACTCCACGGGATACTGTTCATCTCCACCATCGACCTCCTCCAGCCTCCACGGGCTACTGTTCATCCATCGTCGACCTCCTCCAGCCTCCACCTGCGACTGTTCATCCACGGGCTCCTGTTCATCCAGCCTCCACCGCGCGCTCCTCCACCGGCTACTATTCAACCAGCCCTCTCCACGGGGTCCTGTTCAACCACCCCTCCATGGTCTACTGTTCATCCAGCCCTCCACCGGCTACTGTTCATCCAGCCCTACACGGGGTCGTCCTGTTCATCCAGCCCTCCACGGGGTCCTGTTCATCCAC